>NC_135860.1:10199765-10334765 GCF_031162955.1 Sander vitreus
TTAAACAGAATAATTGAGGGAAGAATAGGGAGGTTGATTGAATTGTAACATGCAGAACTCGATTAGGGAGGGGATGTAAAAGCACTGATGTTACCTACAATTACCACTGTGGTTTCCTGCAAATTATTCCATTATTACCAAAAAAAATTTAAACAGACAGTAGACGTTTGCCAGATTGTCAGGCCACTTCCATTCACCATGAGGTGCTGGGCATCTGCTATAAATCTGGTGACAGTTCATGATAATAATCACTTGTAACTTGTGCAGAAATAATCATTTCAAATTGTGTTATTTGTATTAAACGGTTAGCTTCCAAATCATTTTTAAGTTGTGAATTAGTGAAAGGACATTCATCTGAGAGTGAGTTGACATCTGGTATTTAGGCACCAAATGTGTTGCATTTACTAAGCACAATGAGACTGCAGAAGGTGACAATAACAAATCCTACCACCAAAAACTGCATTACAGACACCAGCTTTTCTATTATGTGAAATGTTCTATTTGTCGTCCAGGCACTAGGCCCCGTATGGCACCATAAAGCATTTAAAGGGATAAAACATCCTCTATTGTGCGGGCCAGGCAAACTCTGTCTATTTACAGGAATATACAAACTGATTACTTATTGTCAAATATTTAGCTTGTGCAGGCAATCACAGTGGTGAAAAGATGTGATTGTGTGTGATTATGGGAAGGGATGTCAGAGATCCAATGGTGCCAGTACCGAAGTACTGACTGTTTTTTAAGGGTTCGAAGTGGACTCAAATTGCTAAATGAAAGGCATCAACTCAACGTTGTGGTTGTAGCCATTAGCAGACTAGCAGCACCAATATGCACAGTACAAACATGATTATTCCAACTGCAAAATTACCAGAGGCCAACACAATGCTTACATTTTATTGTTTAATCATTATGAATACTTGATTAGCTATTAGAATAAACTACATTACTAAACTAATACTAAAACTAATTCATAATTTAATATTTAAACAGTGATAACACATGAATAATTTCTCAATGTGTTTTTAATAATGAAGTAATGTACGATATAAGCTATCATTAATAAATAACAATGCAGTGTATAACATTTTCAGTTTCAATTTTCAGGCTAACACCTCACGTTCTGCTGCTCTGTAACCCCTGTTGTTAAAATTATGTGTTGCTTGCATTCCAGTATATCAGCAGTGATTCTAAATCTGAATCAGAGCTGGATAGAAATAATACATTATAAATACAGCCATTTACCAGTAAATGCTTTTACAGATGCCCAAGTCTTCATTATTATGTAGTTTCTGGTCTTGGAGTGAACGACAGGGAAATTATGGTACTAGGAGCAGAAAGTTCAGCAACAAAAACTATGCAGTACCAAGCAAGTACGAAGGGGCATGACTAGTATATGCACACAGAGCAAAAATAGAGAGAAATCACTAGGGATTTCCTGATGTTTGTCACAAAGGACCACAGTCATGAATACTTAAAGTGGTGCCACCAGATAAAAAGTCTAAAGGTGTGGCAGGTAACATCAAAGTGAGTTGAAGAACATGTCTATCAATCCCAGGATGCTGCTTTGTTGTCACATTTCAGCTGGAATTAGCGAGGCTTGGACCCAAATGCAGTTCAAAACAAAGTACAAAATTTATTAACAAAACTACAAACAAAAGAGTCCAAGAGACTGGTCAGCTGAGGCTCTAGAAGACTGGTCAGCGCAGACTCAGGGAGAACGGTCAGCGCAGACTCAGGGAGAACGGTCAGTCGACCTCCTACCCCCCTACTTCTGGCGTCCTTGCTCGGACCACACCGATCTTCAAACTCGGCCTTCATTATGATCTCAACTGCACACCTGTAAAGTTTTGTGACCGCATATTGCACGGTTGTGACTCACTCATTGTGAATCACCGTGAGAGACAGACAAACAGACAAACATATAAACACATAGCAAAGTACTCAAAAACGCCTCTCTGGTAGTTCCCGCTGCAGAAGATGTGTCCAGGACATTTTACTATGATGACACATACACACACACACACACACACAGACTCAAAAGGTGAAAACAATACCAGCATCACTGTCGCGGCTGGTAACACAGGTGGAGCACTGTAACCATAGTTCTATGAACAGTGGCATTGCCCTCTATCTCATCTCTATAGGCTTGAATATTTGACCTGCTCCACAGTGAGAGTGGTCAAACCTGTACAGATCATTAGAAGCAAAATCCTGCGTGAAATAGGAAGTAACAATTTTCTTCCATACAGAATTAGTTAAATAAAAAAGTGAATAGTGCAACACAGCTAATAAACTATGATAACGTCCTCTATTTCGGGCTCCAGCTCTCAATCCCTCTAAAGAACTGTCAAGGCAGCTTGCTGTTTTTCAACAACTCTACAACATTCAGACTTAATTGATTAATTTTGCTTTCTCGAGTGGATAGTCTGATTGTTCCGAATCCATTGGAATTAATTGATTTTGCTGCAAAACTTCCCCATTTTAAATCTTGGTGTGTCCAGGCCTGAAGTCTGGCTCATAACACCACTGGCTGATGTGAAATGTGCTGGGATACTTGTTTACGTCAAGTTAACACAACAGCTCCAGAAGTAGCCTTAATAAGTAGCTAGAACACCTCCAGGGATTTGGGCTAAATGCTGACTTTAAATTGGGACAGTACTTGCGCTCTCACTGATGGTGTTTCACAAGAACACACGTACAGACAAGAACACACATTGAGAAAGGGTCTATGTTGACCTATTTATTACAGCACCATGGACAGCAACATGAATTGAGCACCATGGACAGCACAACAACAGGCTGCAGTTCTACTGGGCTTTGAACAAACTTTCCTGACTTACTTCATCAGAGCATTGTGTTGTGTATTGTTAACCCTGACTTAAATATTTACAGCACTGACCTAGGAGTAGTAGTCGCAGGTCGGGAGAGTTGCCTGGCGTACTGCAATCTTTTATTGCTGAATTGAAATTGAAGCAGTTGGGGATATTCTTTGATTATGGGCACTTGTTTTTCAAGGGCACTTAGGAGGCATAAAGGAAGCAGAGAGTCTTCCTTATTATACTCCCATACCCAGATTTTTTCCAGCCAAAATTTTAACTAGTGACCTTGTCGAAAGCTCACTTCCATATCCATGAGGCTGCTGTAGTGCCAAAAAAAATTGATGACAACTACAGCCACTCCACTTAGTGTTGTAACATGATGTGCTCCGATGTGAAAAAAACTATTTTCGTTTTGCACCCACCATTCATAAATAGATCCTTGCGTCTCCATTTCACCAGAGGACAACGAAGTCATATCGAGGCATGTCACACAAATCTCTATTGGCAATGTCTGACATCTAATCTAATTTTGTCCGTCCTCCATTTCATTTTACTGCTGGTTTAACAGACTATTATGTTTTTAGCATTTATGGCTTCTGGTGCACAGACCCACCTGTATCTTATAGAGTGACTTCTCATTTAGGCTGGATATTTGGTTTGCCACGGCTATGGATGTCAAAATGCCTCATAAACCTTCAATGAGTCATTTATTGTGTCTGTCCAGCTTCTCTACCAGATCAAAGCTTCCTAAGGACTCCAATGGACTCTGTGTTACAAGGTGCAACAGTTTGGTCCTAAAATGAATAGAAAAGAGATCAGGGAGAAGACAGAGGTAAATTGTTAATCATATCATTTTAGATTAGTAGCATGTCATGTCAAGAGTGTTATCATGTATATAGCATGTGAGGTTTCTATGCATGTTGATTATCCATAATTCATTTTTCTGGCAGTGTATTTATCAGCGTTGAACCAAAAAAATAAAATGTTCTGAGTCGTCTCTTTAGTCCGATATTCTCATCTCTTGCTTCAGGCAAAGACAGCAATACACCAAATGTACACCCACATGCATAATTTCAACAGCATCCCCTTTTGTGACAAGTCCATTCCCACAAGCATTATCCAACGTAACATCACACTCCAAAATAGCAAGACTGTTGGAGGATAGAGTAAGAATAAAAATGCAAAACACATATTTTAATTTCCCGTCATCAGATCTAGTTAATCATATGTACAATGACATATTTTCTTCTTTTTTTGTGTTCCCACACAGCCTGCTTGAGGGTCTTTAATATGAAGCAATTTTTTCATAAATGTAATGATTAATATTACGCTGCAGTGTAGACTATAAATTTAGAATTATTTATTGATTTCAGTCAGGGGCCTTTGGCTCTATGTGACATATGAGTCTGAGCAACCTGTGCTGCAATACAATGCCTGTAGTACACATGATGAAGTCATGCATTCAAAATCACATTACATGGTTTCAACCAGTTTTACATAACGCATCCCTGGATACTGTTGCTCCCACCGGGACGTGAATAAAGCATAAGGCCTCATGCAGTATCTGCTGTGTTCTAAATATCCCCTCTCAACTTTTTATAAATGTGCAGTATTTATCATTTGAAATTCTACCACAAAAGCCTCTGTGTATCACTGGGGGAAGGAGAGGGAAATGGCAAAGGGAGTACTGGAATAAATTATTCGCAGACAAATCTTTTATTCCAACGCAGAGCACAGAAAACAAGTGTGCCAGCTCCCCCAGTAATTCAAGAGGTACTTTTCTTTTGTTCTTCTCTTTGTTTTCAGTGCAAATGTGAATATAGAAGTTGCTAAATAAGGCCCCTCCCATTTCCCAACTCCCCTTCAAGCTTCGTCTGTCTTTCTTTTTCACTTTGGCAGTCTCTCTTAAGCAATACATCATTACCTGTTGTCTGTTGTACCTCCAAGTCAGGTCTATAATTTAAATTACAAGTGACAAAGTCCAGACTTGGAGCTGGCGAGAGCATCCCCTTCAGTGTTTATTAAGTGTGCCAATCTAATAAATTACCTGTGGTGGCCACATAATTGAGTTGACCTTATCAAATAACAAGAGGGATGGTTCTGATGTGGCACACAGGGCGTCACACCTTCCTCCGAGCCGTATGACCCTCTTTCTCATTGTTTGGACTGGATCCCTCTTATTAAGACTTCATTACTGCCACACTATCAATGTTTCATCCTCATTTCCTCCAGCTGCAGCTTTGGTTAAGATGGTTAAGATGATAGTCATAGAGGAGGAGACTTGGTCAAAGGAATGAGATGGAGGGAGAAAGCTTTTTCATCATGCATCACTGAATGGAACTGTTGACGCAAACGTTGCTCATGGATGGGGAATCATATAATGATTCACAAACCCATATTAATGTGTATTCTCACAAGATCGTGTTTAAAAGTTTTGCATGATGAGAGGAGCTTCAAAACAAGATGTTCTACTTTCAAGCCCTTAGTTATGTTGAATGCCCAAAGGGTCAAATTTACAGCTTTGAACAGTTCAGTATTTCTCTATAGAAAAACCTCAAATAACATAGGTAACATCAGCTGATTATAAACTGTATTTTTCAGCAGTGTCTTGCTTTTCATTTATACTGTATTATTCACAACTGCTTTCATTTTCAATCAGTATTTAGGGGTTAAACACATTGTTAAGGAACATCTTCCCAGTGTTTTTTTGGAATTTATGAGTGTTTCAAACTTTGTTTCCACCACCAGTGCAAGGATTCACACTGAAGCCTTTCACTCACAAGCCCACCTTGTCTAACCTTCAGCTCGCTGCCTTGTTTCCTGTGAATGCTAAGGCTCAAAAAAGATGGATTATTGCAATAGTGGAGGACTCCACTGTAAGCAGCTTCTGGGTAAAACTTTACAAGTCTTAGAGTAGCATTCTGTTCTTTAGTAAAGCGTGTTCACTCTGCCAGCTGAGTTTTATTGATCATGCCGAGTGTTGCGTCAATCTGAGAAGTACTGCAGTTGTTCCGAGAATGTTTCAAGGCCGGCCATGCTCCTACACCTGGGGTGTCAAGTGCATGCTTGAATTATTGATGCCCCACAGGTGTGTACAGTACGGTAAATTATGCATAGACTGCATCTTTTCATCCACACTGAGTTGCAGCCTTTATTTAGAAAGAAATATTCACTGCTAGAAGATTTTATTCGCTCTAAAGGTCCATTAAATGTTATGAATGACCGCTACAGATTCTTTTATCATAATATTTAGACGTAAAACAATCATCCACTTGTGTAAAAGGAGGAGGAATTGCATAATTTCTAAGCTTCCACCAACCAAAGTATTGCATTGATGCAGATGTTTTGTACAACATCAAAATGTGTTTGCTTGGTTATGTGTGTTTTCATCTTTAGTGTGTGTATATATCCTGTACTGCGTATACCTACTACCTGCCTGTATACCATGTGTGTGTGTGTGTGTGTGTGTGTGTGTGTGTTTGCGTGAGAGAGATCTTGAGATACCTGGCATCGCTGCTGCCTCTGTTTGTTTGGCTCCAGGCTTTCAGACTGTCAGCGCGAGGGCTGTGTAGTGAAACAAAACATGCTGTCATCTCCGTAACAAGTCTAGCCGCTGGGACTCAACACACACACCTCAGTGAGAAAAGATGCTACAGCACAGCCTCCACCATTCTGGCTGCAGCAGTTGACACTTAGGACCACAGCCTCTCTGGGAAATTGGAACACTATTAAACACTGTTGGTGTGTATCTCCTCCGTATTTCTTTAAGCTGTATGCAGCTCAGTCATTTTTTGTTTAAGTACACTACACAGGGTAAATGTAACAAGATGTTCTACTTGGCAATTCAGCATCACTCTGTGTGTCATCACTGATAAGAGGCAAACGTGATAACCCTACAAGGAGGTGAAAATGCCTTCTTTCTCTTAATTGTTTTTCTTCCCCTGCAATTTTGAGCCAACTTTCATGTTGTTTGTCTTTGCCCATCTGTTTTCTAAACGCCATGCTCCTAGAGGCACATCAGCCCTGGTCTGTAAGCTGTTACAGACGGGAAGTCAAGCGCCTCTTTCAATTACTCTCTTATTGGTTTAGACCTCCCTCTGGACAGGCCAGGCCCTGTGTCAATCCTGCTCGTAATGAGAGGAGATCTCTCCCAATGGAGGAAGTGTCTCTTTGGGTTTACGTTATGTGTCCTCGTGCTCTAACCCGACAAATAGGAAGT
This sequence comes from Sander vitreus, assembly GCF_031162955.1. NCBI lineage: Eukaryota > Metazoa > Chordata > Actinopteri > Perciformes > Percidae > Sander > Sander vitreus. The sequence goes on from NC_135860.1 coordinate 10,206,804, forward strand.
GCGAGGGGTGGGGGTTGCGTGTTTGAGCATGTGTGCATTGAATGTGTGAGAGTGTGTTTTCGTGTATTCTCTTCTTAACTCTGCAATCTTTTCCCAATCTCCATCATCTATGTGAATCAAATCTGTGACCAGCTAAGCATCAATGTTTGGAGCCACATTTAACATTGTGTTAAACAGCACATACTGCCCTTTTGCCCGCCAGCTAGTTGTCCTCTGTAGCTAGCCAGTGCAATAACACATAACACCAAAACCTCACCCCCAACTAAATTTTTTGCTCTTCCCGAGGGATTGCAAGTGTGTTATTTGTATGTGTGTGTGTGTGTGTGTGTGTGTGTGTGTGTGTGTGTGTGTGTGTGTGTGTGTGTGTGTGTGTGTGTGTGTGTGTGGTGGGGGTGTAAGTGTGTGTTTGCATTTCCCAGCCAGACAGCTGTACACCAGCCCAGTGTGAAGGTCAGAGTACAGGCCGACAAGCAGCAGGAGATGTCACACCAGGACAGGCCATGGCAGCCATGCACAAAATTGCCTCAACAGATCACAGACCTCCACCCATCTGCTGTGACGCCAGATTGGGGGGTTGCAGAAGGTTGAATTCAGTGGTTGAGCTAATAGCCCTCAGTGAGATTCACCACAGTAGCATGGACCGATTTGTAAATGAAGTGTTTGTTCCCTCAGAGATTTGTGGAATATTGAAATACTATTGAAATGCTCTTTGATTGTTATTGAGGTTACCAACACAGCATGATCAGATGATGGTGGTTAATCACTAATAAGTCTTCATCTAGTCTTGTGTGTTTTAATTTAACTTTAAGTTATTTAGCAATCTAGCAAGATTAGTTTATTTATATGACTGTTTAAGCTGTAGTTCTATTATTTGCCTTTTCTTAGAAATGTTACATGTATGACATGCACTGTCAGGAAGTAATATACCTTTCCTGCCAGATGTGACAAGATGATGATCTATGTTGTTGCTAGGCAGCATTTTCAGAACAGCATCACAGATGGGAGATACCTAGTAGGCCTAGATTACTGTCCACCGGGTCTAACAGCTAAATCATGTCTTGCCAACTTTGACAACATATAAATATGTCAACCTTGCAGTCTACGTCACACCACCACCTGTGACAGTGGTAGAATAACAGCCGGAGTTGTCAAGGTAAATATAAAAATATTGCTAGTCTGTCAATAAAAAATAGCTTAGGGAAAATACAGATAAATAAAGATGTGTTTTTGTTTTTCTGGGGCCGCTGGAGTTCACAGACACACCTCAAAAGCACAAGTAGTGTTGTCGTCGCAAAGTGCTGCAACAGAAGTGGGATGAAAGTATAATTCAGCAGCACATCATCCACTCTCTAAGAAACTGACAAAGTCAGAAATGTGTAAACACCAACATCACCCAGCACACGCATCACAAAAATGATTTGGCTAAACTTAAGACACAGAGAATGAAGTGACAAGTGCAGTGCAGTGACTAAGTTTCTGCGTCAAAGTTTAATTACATTCTTATAGTGTGGAAATTACAAAAGTGCTGACCTCTGGGAGAATTTGATGGCTGGCAGTCACACTGCATAGAATATGTATTATTATTATATACAGCTTTGAGATTGGTTGGGGGGCTGAACAGAAAGTCTGTGAGCAAGCGCCTTTCTGTCGGCAGTTTCTATTTCTGTTTCCGTTCCTTGTGGCTGATGTGTCCCATCTTGGAGGAGTCAATCTTCCTCACAAAGGAGGAGCCTGCCTTCCCCGGGGACATAGTTTATTCATGTATCGGATTTATTTTTTGCTACCATGGCCTCCCAGGATTCACACCGCATTTATTACAGGGGGTAATGAAAATTGAATTCATATGGCGAAGCACTACATGCATTGTGTGACTTGGGTGCAATGTGAAGGTCTCCTCCCTCCACCATAGCTGTAACCACAGTTCCAAAGTTTAGATAGAAATTTGCAGTTAAAAAAAACTTGAAAGTTTTGAAGGAGAAAAAAAAAGTGTCAATTTGAAGTTAAATAAAAAGAAATATTTAAGCATGGAAAGTTTGTGTTTGTTTCTTTTGCAGTTGCAGTTTGCTGCAGGGGGAAATTCAGCTGCTGGTAGAACTGATTAAAAAAACTCAGCTTCTCTTTGGAAAAGGGAAAACATCAACATGAAACAATTGATTGCATCAATGCACCTGTCATCTTATGCTTATCTTATTCCAAACACCAACACTATACAAATTTAAATGTCCATTCTAAATGAGCTTCATTTCAAGTGTGCTATTGATGGACACTATTGATCCACAACACAGTATACACAGGAATCAGAGAAGCTGTTCACAGCTGGAAAAAAATACAACAAATTGTTGAAAGTGGCAAGACAGCTCCAGGAACATCTCTGAACGCCAAAAGTATTACATCGGAACAGACATCATTTCCTTTGCCTTTGTTCTGTTTAATTGGCAGTAGCTTTCTAAAATAACAGTTAATGTCCATCTGTGCACTTCTTGTTTCATTTCCTGTCAGTACAAAATGGTGAACTACAATAATTTCCTGCAAACTAACTGAAAAAAGCTAGCAAGTTAAACACACACCCAGTAAAGGCTGATGAAAACTGTAAAATAACAGTGACTACAAATCACAAAACAATGGCATTCCATAAACAAGAGTTAGACCAAATACTGTATTGTCACTATAAATTAATCGACAGAAAACTGATCACAAATCAACAATCACAAACAACCCTAACAAAACCTGCAGATAATGCTCCAACAATCTGGCATCTGGGAAGTGGTTAAAAGATGCTTGTCAGATCTGAAAAAATTGTGGATGTAAAAATGTGAGTTTGTGCAAGTAGCGGTTGCTTCTAGCAACAGTGTTCAACTGAAACCAAATGCTGGTGGCAGAAAAATAAAAGTGTACTTTTATAACAATCTATTCTGTTTTATCTAGAGCATCATAACAATACAGTTTTATTACAGACACATTTAATAAACTGCTCGACTGTTTAGCCCTGATTTAAAAAAGATTGTATGATAAAATATATTCTCCTTTCTCTGTTATGTGTGGTAAAATACATGCATTTAAGTGGTAATATTCCACATTTTACTTACTGGATTTTGTGGCCTTTTGGGGATCACGTGGTTGATTGGTTTGATGGATGGGTGGATGGATTGACTTACAAACTGAATTATTAATTTGTTATTCATGGGCTTAAATAAAAACTTTGGTAATTTCTAGTGACATTCCAGCAAATTCACAGAGGACCAGCATGCTCAACTTGAAACTTTTCAAATATGAAGTGGTTGCATGCAGACTCACTTATATGAAGTCAGCAGCATACATAGATTAACATAAACAGACTCAAGATATAGTGAGGCTGCTTCACACTGGGACAGGGAGTCAGGAACCTTCAGTCTCTTTCCTCCGAGGAGTCTTCATCTCCTTCCGCTTCATCTTCATCCCTTCCTGTTCAACTCACCCTGATCGTTTGTCTCCTTTACCTTGAGTATATTTTTCCTTCATCTGTCTCTGCAATGCCTTCTGCCATGCGGTCTGCCTGACAGGTTGGCCTTTTTAAATTACCGTTTGTCATTGTGGGAGGCGTCAAGTTTCTTTCATGAGCCGTTTGCCCTCAAGTATGAGGCAAAAATGACCAGGAAAGGAAGAAGGAAGAAGAAGGAGTGGTAGAATGAAGAGAGAGGAGGAGATGGAGGGAGGCAGGAAAGGGTCAAGGGACACAAGAAAGAGGGGGAAAAGGAAGGATGATTTAAAGAGAGAGAATAAATCCTGCTCTGTGAGAGAGAATTTTTCGTGCCTGATCCAACACCAAATTATGAAAGGTAATCTCTAGTGGGACTGTGTGACACAGTAATAACACGGGCAGGTGAAAAGGAATCCTACATCCTTAAGACTGGGTGTATAGAGCCAGCTGATTTTATCAAACATGGCTGATGAGGCCTTTGCTGTTGGCGTTTTTCACTCTCTCTCTCTTTTTGTGCCCCCTCCTCTTTCTCTTATTCTCTCATTTCTGTTTTATAAGCTCACTGGGCCTAGCCTGCTGACATGCTTCAGCACGACCACTAAGCACATCCCCCCTGTCGGGTCTAGAGTTCACACCACTGACAGTGCCAATTCATTAGTGTCCACTGACGCACAGCCAAACTCTAAGTCATAATACCACAAGGCATTCCTTTTTACTTTCCTTTTTTTCCATTTTCACCTTTACCAAGGAGCGATAAAAACAAAACAAAGTGCTCCATTCCTTACTATCAATATCCTAAATCAATTAGATGGAGAGTGAATGAGAATGACAGTAAATTCACCCGAGCATCTGAAGCCACAACCTGAAAAAAAAAAATAAAAATAACTCATTTATGTGTGGCTGGCTTCCTCTAAGCCTTTTAACACTTTAATTAAATTGGATCAGCCTCCTAATTAGTCTAATTGAAAAATTATAACTTGATTATGTCATATTACGGCTCTGTAAATCTAAAATGCTCATTTGCTTGACAAATACAGCGATGTCTACTGTGCATTTGAAGTGAACATGGGATGGCCTTGGCCATACCGAGGGAAATGTGCAGAGCATTGCAGATCCCCCTTTATTTTCAGTTGCTGCTCAGGATTTGGCAATTATTTGTCTCCTTTAATTACTAGACGCTCAGTCAGTTAGAGCTCTTTTCATTTTATTTCAATAACTAATCTGGGAAGGGGGGTCCAGACATGACGCACAGGCTGTAATTATATTCAAAATATATTGCCACACTTCTGGATGGGAAATGACAAAACCCAAGGGCTAGAATGGCTCCTCTTTGAACCACCTCAGCTAGCGCTTGATAATGTCAGATTTGCTGAATTGAAAACAGGCTCATGGAGAGGGAATTGTTTAAGGTGATGAAGATATCAATACATGTGAATAGAAATCTGTGAAGTCAGGAGTGTCACTGCTCACCTATAACAGGGAGGAGCAAACCACGAGTAATGATCAGCAGCTTAAAGTAATAGAGAGCCAATCAGCAGTTTAGCAAAATGTGGTGTGCACTCATGGTCTGTTGTACTCTGCAGTAATTTAATATAAGAATTCAATGAACAATAAGCTTCCCCAAGATGCCAGCTCATCTTGCAGCCAACTTTAACCTTCAACATGACCCACTGCATGGCCTCTACTGCCTGCAGCCATCAGCAGCACACATAGAAAGAAAATTGTAGGTGTCAAGTGTGTGTGTGTGTGTGTGTGTGTGTGTGTGTGTGTGTGTGTGTGTGTGTGTGTGTGTGTGTGTGTGTGTGTGTGTGTGTGTAAAGGGAAAAACAACACTGAGAGAAACACACGGAAAGAAGCAGTTAGAGGGGTTATGAACCCTTTGAGACCTCATTAACTAGGGAGCTTTCACCACTTTGTGTCATTCTGCAGCATGCTGCCTGATGCTCAGAGGCCAGTACGAGTTGATGACCACACTGTAATTTGAGTTATTTCAGTTCAGTCAGAATCATTCTCGTCATACAGTTGTCGCAGATGAATTCGCAGTAGTGGCTCAGTTTGAAGCAAAACAAAACCCTCAAGGAAAACAGGGCAAACAGGAGTAACAATGTTGTTCATATGCACGTGATAAGGCGCTCTAAGGCAGAAATATAAATTTGAATTCTTAGTGGAAGTCAAAAGGTAGTCTAGTCTAGTGAATTAAACAGCTAAAAATCAAACAACATGTTGGTGAAGGCCAGTGGCGATTTTAGACCCTTTATAGGGGGGCTCAAGTCCCCCTAAATTTCATCTCAGCCTCCCTAAAAATTATAATAATGAAAACAAATTACATTTTTTTTAATTATTATTATTTTTTAATCAATTTTAGTGCTTCAAGTTAGAGTTTGCGAACTTGTCTGTTAGTGACAGATGGCAAACAATCACAGGTTCACAGTTTTGCAAGGCACTGTATCTGTGTCACATTCTCATTAGGGGCCCCCATAAAAGTTTGATCCTAGAATCGCCCCTGGTGAAGGCTGGTTTGGTAAGCCTACAATGCTGCTACAGCTGCTGGATAGTGATAAGCAGTCAGCAGCAGATGTATGTAGCAATGCTTATTGGCTGGTTTGTTATGTGAATGAGTTGGCGTTTAGGAAGATCAGCTCATGATCAGCTCACATGGATGACACAAATGACTTCATGAACCAAGCTCCATTAGCACAAGCATAGACAAAGATGGAACATATAACAGTTAAAATGGAGTAAGACTAAGATCTTTACACCGTAGATTTCTAAGGCGTAGTTTTCGAAGGCAACATTGCGTAACTATTTTACCTTAATATAACAGCTTTAAAATAATTTCAGTGCTACGCTGACTTGTAACAGGGAGAATGCAGACTCTTTCTTTTATTCATTTCGTCCCTGTGCCTGTTCTTGCACATGTAACATTGGCGAGTGGATTTGATCTCTCGATAGAAGTGCTGTAACTGATTTGGTCAAAGAGGATCATATTTTATGGAGAAAATGTTTTCTGGTTTTCTCTCTGATGTCCTCCAGCTGCTCTGCCTGGACTCTCTGTGATTTACCTAATTCCTGAGTCAGAGTTTCCTGATGGACAGAAAACTTGTATGTACAGTACTGAAATCTCACGTCTACAGCATGGTTTGTCCATTTTCTCCGCCCATTCCCTTTCACGTAGTTAGAAAATGTCAGATGTGCATGGACAGGAGAAAACCTGGGGACTGTTCTGATGATGCAATGTCACTTTGTCTGTGTGGACACTCATGACCCTTGCAGATGCTTCAAGTATATATCAAGCTTGAATGTCGCTAATAGTCCCTCAATGCACAGGAAAACTGTGTGGGTGCACAAATATTTTAAGTATGGTAAATTGAAACAGGAATTTGGTCTGTAATCTCAGTTTTGGTAAGAATGTATTGCTCGCCTTAATTTTCTGTGGCTTATGACCACTAATAACTATATAAAATTAAGTCTGGGACTTTTGAGGAGCCTTGACTTGCCGCACGCTGTTCGGAATAAGCTGTTGATGAAAACACTTCTCAGCATATTTATTTATAAGAAATAAATAAATAATAATAAATAATATATAAACATTTTACTTTATCTGCAGGGAATAAATGTATCCGCTCCTGCTTTTTACATTTTACTTCAAATTAAGCAGGGTTAATTTTGAAGATAAGTAAACATGCCAGTACAAACTCAAGACTGTGATGGCACTGGAAACTTTTATCTAACACTGTAAATTGAACCAATTGAACATGTTGTGTGAGTCATCACTGACTTCATCCATGTTTCCGTTTCATCTTCGGTCTCTGAGGAAATTGTACTTTCCTTTCTTCTTTTCTTTTTTTTTTTAAATGGTTTTCATGTAAATTATTCTTTTTCCAGATTTACAAAACTGTCTACAGTGCTGATGACAGTGAACAAAGTGATTGCACAAGATTCGGTGTAAAGAGCTCAAAATTATAGCATTTGTCACAAATGACTTCTAAAAAGAAATAGTAAAAAGACGGCTGGATGCAAATTCCACCAGTGAAGTGATGGATTCCAATCAAGGAAATCAGATGCCTCCACAGAGTCTTGATTTGGTTTGCACTGACAGCATAAATCTCATTTGGTGGAGTTTAAGGCCAAGGACAATATTGAATAATCAACCGCAGCAGAGTGACAGATTGATCTACCGTGAACATGATACACGCTATTCATCTTCTCACTCTGTCAGTGTATTAAGATGCAAGGTGTATTTCCCATGCCCCGGTAAATAAGCTTTTATTGCATCGAAGCCTCAGGGACTCATCTGAATATTTAAAATCTTTGGGTGAATACACTGATTTAGCAGCTTTAAACATTCCCCTCAGGGTGCTGATGAGAATGTATGAGAGTCGATTCAGTTGATCATCATTCATCTTTGAAATGACAGAAAAGAGATTTGGGATGATGGTGATAATGATGAATGTCCGTAAGGTTTAAATTATAATTAATATGTAGTGAAAGGAGACTTTATCAAGAGAAAATGTTTTTACTTTTGAACTTCCAATGATCTACGTCTAATGCTAATAAAAAAGAAAAGGTTTTAAAATGATGGAAGCATCACAATATCACTGCAGTTTCCAGAAATAGTTCATTTTAGTTTTATATTTTGAAAGCAACGTTGATGTTATGAACTCAATGTTCTGCGCTCCGGCGAAATATAAAAAATGAATTTTCCAAGTAAAGTGGGTTCAAAGCAATATCAAAACCTCAATCTATCATCAGTACCTTATATCTCTGAAAAACCCACATGAACTGAGGTGGATATTGATCATGATACCGGCACACACCGAAAACCTGTGTGAGGTCAAGAAAAAAAGATCCCTCAGAGGGACCTCCAATTCCCACAATCCCCAGTTAACCCAAACATCAGCAAAAAGTGAAGCATCTCTCAAGGTCAGAGGAGCCGCCTCTACCTACATAAATCATGAGGAGTCATCACAAGAAAAACCTGAATGCCCATAAGCGTCACTCAGCCTCGGTGTGTAAGCATTTTTTCCCTGTGTTTTCTCACAAAGGCATCTATCACATTTTCCTTCTTAGTTTTCTTTTTCAGAATTCATCTGTTTTGTCTTCATGTTTGTTGCAGGATATCTAGTAAAGGTGGACCATCAAACCTTTGTGCAGGGATGTTTCAATCTTCAGATCATTTCTCTGTTTTTGTTCTGTATTAAAACCCACCCGAGTGAATATTCACCTCGCCTAGAGGAGCGAGCCACTGCCATCAAAGTCTCGGTAACTGTTTAGAAAAGGGTAAAACAAGCAAAATCTAAATTCAAATATTTACTTTAGAAATAGTTTTTATGTGAAATGAATTTCAATGCTTTTAAGTTCATAAGTGCCAGTTTGTAATATCAAAATCCATTGGCCAATTACACCCACTCATGTCTGGAATTTAAATGCGATCTTATCAGTTGCAAAAGTCGCCCTCAAGGGCAGAATTTAAATGAAGACATATGTTAATAGCATATTTCCCATTTACAGGATAACAACAAATCTCATTAAAAGATCAAAACGTGTTCATCTCTCAACACTTTCCAACTTTTTCAACCTGTCTGTGGCTCTCAGCCACAAGCCCATTTAAATCGCAAATATTTAGCTTTTGTTTTTTAAAGTCACAGTAAATTCCTAAACAGCTGTGAATTGTAGTTTTTAGCAAACATTACACAAACAGGAGTGAAGCGTGTTTTACAGTAACCGCAGCCCAGCTGGCACGTGCAAATGTGACGTCATGGAATCGCCGTAACTATTTATACCCGCGCTGGTGGTCGCGACACTAGTTGCAGTCTTCTCCTGAACAGAGGTGGCGCTAATGAGGAAAGGCTACCGACTTTGCTCTTTCTATGGACTAGAAGAAGAAGAAAAAGATAAACAACGGCAGAACTGGCTGCAGCATTGACGTCAATGCTTCGATTTGATTCGATGACCTACTTCGTCGGATCAAGCCTTTCATTCACCATAAAATAACTCATCTTAACCCAGTAAGTTTACAAGAGAGACTTGCAGTCACTCTGAGAGTCCTGGCATCCGGTTGCCCAGGAGCTCGTTCATGTTCCTGTTTCCGTGTTATAAATCCGGGCGCGCCGGCAAGATCTACGTCATTTTGACGTCACGATGGCGCGCCAGCTTGGCTGCGGCTACTGTAAAACACGCATAGTAAGTCCATTTGTTGGGGATTATTTTCAGTGGTAGATTAATACACATTTAATCTAAAGGTTGGCAACTCTAGTGCGGTAGTTGCCAACCTTTTAGCTTGCGACCCCCTCATACATTGTGAAGCAATCTTTCCTTGTGACCGCTTGTCATAGGTTGCATTTCTAAGAGTTATAAGCGGAAACAAAAAGTGATTTTCCCTTCTCAGACTGTTTTATTGGAACAATAATAAAAGGCCTGGAGGGGTAAACCTATATCGTTTTTTTTACTTGAAATGAGCTAGTAAATGATAAAAGTTTGAGAAAAATACTTTTGTGGGTGTTTTTCTAATTTTCTAGACCAGTAATCATCTCATATCCCCTGAAATTCATCACACCCCTTCTGTGGGTCCTGACCGACTCCCAGGTTGGGAATCCCTGCTCTAGTGAGTATTTACATGTGTGTAATATACATATGTTAATAGTATGGAATATGTCACCCAGTGCAATAATGTGGTTCAATGATGTGTTTTGCACAATAATGAAGGTCTATGGCACAGAGGAAGAAGCTCTATCAAGCTTTGGTTGAACAGACAACTAAGTATCAACGTCATTGTTGATTTTGGTCTTTTAATGGGATTTGTTGGCAATTAGAAACGTATACATCGCCATACTTACTCCAAATTTACAGCATGAACACGATGCATCATAGAAAACTATGTCATCTCCAGGCCTAAAAAAGGTAGTTGGTCTATTTTAAAGGATAAAGTGACTTTGAGGTTTCATGCATGGCTTCGCTTCGCTACAACAAGCATTCACTCATCTGCTCCTTGTAGTCTAAGTCTTTCTCACAAAGGCCCATTAGGGTTTCTTTATCATGAGTCTTTGATGCACCTTTTGAGAGAAATGACGAATTAAATAGTCGATACCTCTTGCAATTCCTGGAAATTTGCTTATTATTGATCCACCCTCCATCCCTCCTACTGTGAACCAGATACATTTCTCTATTGATCCAGCATCAGACTGTGCAGTGTACTGGCACGGTATTTTTAAATCTCAGGCAATTACGTATTGATTGCAAAAAACTTTTAATTTTCGCTCCAAAATACATACAAGTTTAGTTTGAAGAGGAGTCATTTTCAGCTAAAAAGCAATATCAGACTCACAGGAGCATTAATTGTTACACTCATAGTGAAAAATGAATTTGTTTCCATTAATTTACCGCAGGTACTACCACAATGTCTCTGTGCTCCATTATTACAAAGGGCATTCTTCGCTTGCTTGACTCCTTAATAATAAATCCTTTCCTCTGTCATCACCAACATCATCATTTTTCTGAGGGTGTTTGAAATGTTCCAAGTCACCAGCCACCTCAGTGGTAATTCATGCCTGATTTACAAGATTTCTATATTTGGATCCTACTTCAAGGTGCACCCTTTGCGGTTTTGATACAGAGGTGCTTTGTTGTTGGGAATCAGGAGGAAAAAAAGACAAAAAAAACTAAACAGAAGTCTATTTCTGTCGAGCAACAACCCTCTGCAGTCTCATGGATGTCAGAAGTTGAATTTACAAGACAAAGGCGGTGTGTGCACCGCCGACATGTTGCAACTCTTTCTTGACAGATGGATGAGAAATAAACAGCAGCAGTTCAAAAGAAAACGCACTCCCTGTAAGCCAAAGTAAGTCGTTAGGCAAGATGTCCACTATTTCTAAATTACACTTTATTCTTTCTGTAGTATCTGTTAGCCATGTGTCTATTGTATCTTTGGACTCAATTTTGTTCTATATTTTTTTACTCTAACTATCTAAAATGCAGCAATTTGTGCCAGCATTTGTGCCGCACTTAAATTCTAACTTTTCGGCCAAGTAAACAACTGTAGCACTTGTTAAGGTCACCGTAATAAGGTGAAAGAAGCCTTTACAAGGTTAACATATTTAATTCAAGCTTCCTCCTGTCTCAGATACATTCAGGTCAGTTTACTTTTTTATTGTAAGTATTTTGATTGTAGTCATTTATCTTTAAATACACAGTTTTTAAGAGCACATTGACCTTAAACAGCAGGAATTCCAGTTTTCTCATATTCACTTTCCCTATCCCTATTTATTCAGTATACTGTTGAACCATAGAGTTAACATAAAGTAGTTTAACTTATCTAAGAAAAGTCCCTGTGCATGAATATGTAATGAAGTTGTACAGAGTTTCAGCCATGATTATAACTTATGAATATGCATACTTTAAATCTGGGAGACTTCCACGCTGTTTGGGAATTTTCCAGACGAAGGGTGTCGCGCATCACACTGTTTCTAAACCAGGGTAGCTGATGGGAAGACACTCTTAATACATTAATAGGAAAACAAGCAAGGAATTGTCTGAGATGCTGCATCTATGTTCACATGTCTTCCTGGTGTCGGTATCAGCAGGTGGTCATACAATGAGGTGGAAATTCACGGATATGACAATTCATTATTTATGATTACAGATCTGCCGTTTGTCGTCACAATGATATTAAGATGCAGCTATAGGTTTTGTTCTCACATTGTATATTGTGCTGCATAGGCTCTCAAGAGGCAGAAGGTACTGCAACGTGAAGTCATTCTGTATGTTTATGTCTTAAATATGTGTGTCCTATGCAGATCCACAAATCAAACTAGGGATGTCATAGATGTGGAATGAGAGTGACCGACAGTATAATGGATTCCATTATACTGTTTTCACATATATTTCTTTTTGGCATAAAGCCCTCAGTTGTTCTTGTGCTGCACGCTCGTCTCTGCTTTAACATCCTTAATTGTTTTGGTTAATTCCCACTAGTCTAGGCCTGTATCACAGATTACATTTTGCAACCCAGTAATTTCATATCATTAATATTTATTCTAGATTTTATCTTTTAAAGGGGCAGTTCATCCAAGTTACAAAAAGAAACATTTTCTCATTAACAGTAGTTGTATGTAGCCATGGAGTTTCCTGTTCCATGTGCTTAAATTTTAAGATATCCACCTCTGAGATTTCTGTCTCCACCCAAATACAAATTGAGGTAAATAAGATTTTGTTTGTGGTGCTAACAGCGTTGAACCCACACCTCTTGTCTGAATGAACTTTTTTTTTTTTTTATAAGAACAACTTTCTACCAAAGAAATAGTCCCTATGAACATGGTAACAGGGGCTATGTGTGAAATCACTCTCTCGTCAACTCATTCACTACTCCCTATATAATAGACGCTTAATAGTTTACTCATTAGAGAGCAGTTCATTGAGATTGCAGACAATTATGAATCGTAATTTACCTTTATTACTGGCAGGTGTAGTGTTTTGGAGTATATATTTCACAATCAGAATTCGGAAACTAAATAAAATGCACAGTAAATATTAGGGGTGTGAATCTTCACTGGTGTCACGTTTAGATTCAATTACGATTATCCTGTCAATGATTCCAATCGATTCAATATCACGATGCATCACGATGCATCAGCTCCTCAATATTAGTATATATTTCTACAGATGGTTTTCATCAACAAATTCAAGCAGTCAGAGAAATATATATATATATATATATATATATGAACTCCCCTTTTTATTGTTTTATTAAAAAAGACACAGATGCAGAATCATACAGGTCCTGCATCGATGCAGTGATTTATTTCAACACCTGATTAGCATAAACAGCATTTTAATTAATTAAAGTAAAATTATTGTAATCTCAGTTTTCATATAAGAAAAATAGTTTGAACCTATACTTTTGGAAGCATATATATATATATATATATATATATATATATATATAATATATATATATATATATATACTGTATATACAGAAATACACACACATATGGGTCTATATATACAGTATATATATATATATATATATATATATACAATATAGCAGCATGGCTTGCAGCCTGCATTTGCTGTCTCTCTCTGCATATGTCAGTGGCTGATACTGTGCCCAGGTGATGGATGACCAACAGTGGATAAAGTACACAGCAATAACCTCCAGGCAATCCGGAGCACACTCAGGTACAGGCCAGCAAATTTATCATTCAATTGTCAGAGTATTTTATCAAATATGTTTTCTCCCGTGTCTTTTGATTTATTTTACAATTTATAAAAGTCCCTCTGAGTCAGCATTCGACAAGTGGCATTGCAACCCATACACAGCAAACTTATGTAAGGCACAGGAACAGATCCAGAATGTAACGATGACCCATGAACAACAATGGGACATAGCATTTAGAAAATTCTCTTAAATTAGCAAATTGTAGAATTGTCAAATCAGTTTACAAGAGAGGAGCATGAGTGGTGCTGAGGCCAACAGTATGCTACAAACTAAAGAGATGACCTCGCTCTCTCTTCTCCCTCTGCTCAGACGAGTGGAGTGCGTGGGATTGGGCGGCGTGATGTAGGAGGCACAAACCCTGCTGAGCCCCGTGGGCTATGCACACTCATCAGCACATGGAGTGCACTTCACTATCTTGAACAGAATATACATGCTCCCCCATTACAGAAATGGGTCTACAGCAGTGGAAAAGTTGTCTCAGCAAAGTGCTTGTTTTTTTTCTTTCTCAGTAGCAGGCTAATTGTTAATCATTTTCTTTTTAATTGGGGTGGTGGGCCTGGCCTCTCAATCTACAGTGGCAGGCCTCCCAAGGCTCGCCCTGGCGTTAATGTGATGTTCAGTCTCATGCGTTTAGTCTTGCAGCAGCAGCCTGTCCCCCAGCAGCCACTGAGCACAGCATGAAGGCAGCCCTTGAGGGACATTACCAGGGCAGCCTCTCGGATGCGTAATATGTAAGCTGCTTCTCGCTGGAGGCAGGGAGCCTGGTTCTGTGTCTTGCCCAGCTCTTGCATCTCTCTCTGGGGGCTTGGCAGTGCCCATGTGGGGATGGCAGTGATTGATGATGCCCACTCCGTTTAACACACTGTGGAAACCCAGAGGCAGATGGGGATCTACAGATGCATGCTTCGTTGCAAAGCTACACAATCCCAGGTCTTGAGGAAGTCAGCATTGCTACAATGTGTCAGTGTGCTGTTTTACAAGTGCAAAAGATCATGTTGCCATTTTTCCTCATATAGATCATCCCATTGAACATGTATCATCAATTATGGCACATGTCACTTGGTTTAAATATTATTCTGCGAGTTTTTTTTCCCCTTTTTAAATATATTAAATGTTACATTTAATGTATGAGGATTATGCTTGCATGAGTATTCTTATTATGCAGTTATTGGACCATTATCTCTGTGTTCATGTCACGAGAAATTGCATTTGTGCTGCAGGTTACCAGTTTTTTATTCGGAAGAAATTTGAACCCCCCATTTCCTTTTGATTTGACGTATTAATCTTATCAACTTTACAAGAGTGCAGATGTGAATAACTGAAACATACCAAAGCTATTTTAATGCAAGGAGGAAAAGAGGCTAGGAGGAAGTTATTTGTCGGTCTGGTGAAGTGGGAGCAAGTTCCATTTATTTGGATTTTGATGTGCCCTGTTGTCATGGCACCTGTATTCTATCCTTACACATGAACATATGTGTACATGTGGGTATGTGTGTAAGTGTGTGTTTGTATACATGTGTGTGTGTATGTAAGATAAAAGTGCTATTAAGAGACTAGGTGGAAGAGAAATGGAGATAGAAAGACAGACGGGAAACAAAAGGGGGAAAAATGAACTGACACAGGAAATGAGCTTCTATAAAGAGCATTTAGTGATGGAGGTATAGCTAGTAATATCGATTGAGAGAAATAAATGTGTTTGGCCATTTGTCACACCAGGCTCAGGCTACAGCTGGTTAAGTGGCCATGGAGCCCTTCACCAGTGGCAAGTGAAATCGCAGCCAAGAGGTTTAGTGCATGTGTAATGAAGGGACACAAAGTCCATCTGCATCTCAGTCTGCTTTGATGCTTTGATGTGGCATGTGCTCTATCTCGATTTATCTCCAAAGGTGACTCTATAAAACCCCGGATTAGCAAGACACACATATAATTTGTCTATGCTGGATGTGAAGCGCAAACACAAAAGCCCTTAATTAACTGGTGGAGAAAACAGATCCTTAATTAAGCAACAATTTGAAGATGTAACCATTCAGACAGTTACTTACTGCACAGAGTGTCTTACCTTTAGGGTTGGGTACCGAAACGCGGTGCCAATATGGCACCGGTTCCGACGTAAACGGTAGTAACGAGACCGAATAAGAAGAAAAATTTCGGTGCCTTCGGTGCTTTTCAGAAGCATCGCTGCACGGGACGCTACGTTACCGTTAACTACTAGCTGGATTAAACACAATGGTTAAAATGCTGACAGTTTACGTTAAGCGGTGTACTAGAAACTCGTCAGCCTTGTAGTGCATTCAAACTTATTGTAAAATACTTTTTTTCCCATCTGGTGCTTGTCTTTGTCGTTTACCAGTAATTTACTGGTGAAATAAGTCATTGTTGTAATTATTGTTATTTCATTATTAATCAATCATTTAATTTTGACCATATGGCCTTAGCAATAAACAACCGTTCTTTAATGTCGCCAACTGTCATTTTGTGCTCCTTTTTTATATTTTATATTATATACATTATAGTGCTGTCAAACAATTAAAATATTTAATCGCGATTAATCGCATTAATGTCATAATTAACTCGCAATTAATCGCACATTTTTCTCTATTCTAAATGTCCCCCTAAATGTCTTTTTGTCCCATAATTTTTTTTCATTTTAATGCTCTTATCAACATGATACAATGATACTTTTAAAACGGTGTCTGAATGATAATGATATATATATATATATATACATATTTAAAAAAGGAGCACCTTGTTCAACTGTATTAGTCTGTTCTGTATGTTCAAAAATATAAAATAAAAAGTTTATCTTAAAAAAAAGGAGCACAAAACGGCGAAAACAACCACTGGATGGGAAAAGGGTATTTTACAACAACTTTGAATGCACCACGAGGCTGGCAAGGCGAGGCTGAGTCTGTGTTTTTCAGACAACGGCAGCTACAGTCTGGTGTTAGAAGCCTCTCCAGTGAAATACAGTCACACTTTACACCGTTTAGCTGTCAGCATTTTAACCGTGTTTACTACAGCTGCTAGCTAACAGTAGGTTAACGTTAGCTGCTGCTAAATGTAGTGTTGACTAGCGTCCCGTGTGGCGATGTTTCAGTTCCCTCTAACGTCATTTTTCGGAGCATCAGAGAGAAGCACAAGCATTTAAGTGGCACCGAAATCCGCGTTGCTATTCGGTCTGGTAGATAACGGTTATTAAGGCACCGGTTTCCATATTAGCACCGGGTCTCTAGCTAGATCCGGTGTGGTGTTGTAGTTTTTCTAACGTTACTAGTTGTTGCAACAGCATGTGAAAAAAACTACAAAGTTTGCTAGGCCAAAAAGAATGTTAATCTCGCGATAAAAAAATGTACAGCGTTAAAATGGGTTTGCGTTAACGCCGTTAATAACGCGTTTAACTGACAGCACTAATACATTATAAATATATTATATACAGTATATTTCGGTTCAGGCAACAGTTCAGGCACCGGCACCGTTTTAAAAGTATCCCATAGAAAAAACAATTCAGATAAAATGAACACACAATAAGTGTGCAATACATAAATAGAAAATACAGATATACTGTGGTTCTATAAATGAAAACAGTCAATAAAATATGAATCATTTCTCCAGCCAACACATCCTCATACCTAAACAACATTTTAGGTCGACTTCAGAAGTCTCCCAAAATGACACTTACAACCGTTCTATTTACTGCCACGTGGTGGCAGTTTAATCATGTGACCATAATTATGTGATGGTTCTATTTAACATAACGATGCAGTTTTAAACACATAATAAACATAGTGAAACAGAACTAGTTACATTTAGGCAAAAAAATATGTAGGGTTAGTAAAACATCAGGGATTGGCTTAAAATGAGTTACGTATTACTACTAAAATGAGGATGTAACATCGCAGTCGTCATTTTGTCACAGACTAAGGTCTGTAAACTTAACTTAACTTAACTTTTGATTAATTTCAAAATGAAAGTTGACTTTTGGTTTCACACAGGACACGAACCCCAGTCTCCTGAGTCAAAGTCCTGTGTTTGTTTAACCCATCAACCACCGTTCCTCCTTATGGGGAATTTGGCTCTCTCATACTTTCTCACCTCACTTCCTTGTTTGCTGTTGGGGTAATTACTACAGCTACGAGTGCTTTTAACAATTGTTATGTATTGTATTGTTATTTTGAATATGTGTCGGACCCCAGAAAGAACCGCTGCAGCGGTACTGTACTGTAGCTAATGGGATCCTAATAAACTTAACTAAACAGGGCACCGCCTACTGCTTCCACTATCGACCCATAAGGTCGTTTTCTTGGTAAGGACGGGCTGCATCAGCCAGATTCTTTCAGATGATGAGATGCTTTTCGTATGTTTGCTTGTCAAATCTTCGTGCCACAGATTGGTTTGGTGAAAAGAAAGTAGGCTTTTTACTTCTAATCAAAACAGCTGCAATTGCATTTATTTAATTACTGTCTGACTATGTTACATTTAAGTTAATGGAGCCATAAGCACAAAGTGCGGTAAATGCTATCATCATTGTGGAAAAGACAGCAGAAGTAACTGATTCACTCCACAAACACTGTGTTGAATTAATTGCTGGTCCCAGTCCACAGAGTCATTAGTCTATAAATCCGGCCAGTTGCCAAGGATGTTAAGAGTGACATAAGGCAAGATTAACCATCCATCCTCAGAAGTACCAAACTGAGTCACAGTTGAGTGTGAATGTAAACACTAATATTGACATGGGGAGCTCTTGTAGCTTAACTGTGCACAAGGGAGCTCTATAGCCAATCCACTCACACACACACACACACACACACACACACACACACACAAAGAGAAAGACACTTCTTTTGAGGGCACCTTACATCATAAAAACAAGTACATACTACTTTGTGATCGAGTTGTTTGATTTCGAGAGGTGTTCCCAAAGCAGAGAGTAGACACTCCTAAAATAATTTACAGGAGCCATAATTTATAAAAACACTGTTGTTTGGAGGAGGTAATAATAGAGGAGGCTTTTAAAAGACAAAATGAGTCTCACTGCATTAAATAATGGTGATGGCTTGATATTCTCTTTGTCATTTTCATATTATATATATAATATATTATATATTTTGTTTGTTTCTTAACTCAAGTACTTAGGTACACATTTCAGGTACTTTACTTAGTACTGCACAACATTGCTGAGAAAAATATTGTACTTTGTACTCACCTACAATTATTTGACAGTTTTAGTTTCTAGTTACTTTACAAGTTAATATTTTTTAACACATGCACAGTGCACAGCTTACAAAATATGATGTTTGATTTTATGAATTAAACTGACCAACTCTGTATACAAATAGAGCTGAAGCAATTAGGCACTTCACCTTATTTGTTTAATTTTTACAAACCAATCAATCCATTAATCGAGAAAATAATCAGCAGATAAATCCATGATGAAAATAATCATTAGTTGCAGTCCTATACAGAATGGTAAAAGATGAACAGCACATAAACCAACTATGACTGCTTCTACACAAAATGGCTCAAATAATAGAAGTGACAGTTATCAAATTGGTGCACAAAGTAAAAATCCAGCTTTTGAATCAATGCATGAGTAAAACAAGTCTGATTAAATATATAATAATTTAACAGTAACAGGAGACATTTTATGTACATTGTCTTGATTATACCTACATACTTTTTATTTATTTTATTTTAGTATTTTTACAGTACAGAGTAGTATGAGTACTTTTTCTTAAGTAAGGATCTGAATGCTTCTGCCACGACTGGCAGATACAAAAAAAGTAAAAAATAAGGAAGCACCTCAGTGTTGCATGCGAGCACTTAGATCCCACAACAGTGCTGAGCAGAATCTAGAGCATCCAAATTTAGTCGAACGAAATCCAGGGTTAATCACCCAGAATGCAAAGCAGATACTCAAACATCTGTTAGAAAAGAGAGAGCATGGTGGCTTGCATGGAAAATCCATTTGCTCACCAAATAAATACAGGGGAACAGTGAAATTACTTTCCAATCTCTGAGTGGAGAAGAAACACGATTTTGTGTTTTGACCAAGCTAAAAATGATGTCGAAGGGGAAAGAAAAGGGAAGCAAAATGACACTGTCCACCGGTCTGCCTGCCTTTAAACAGCAGGTGTTTTAAAAATGCATAACCTGTTATTCCATATGGGCTGGATTCTCATTATTCTTTCGCTTCAGAGAAATTAATTGGTATACATACCAAATCATTATTGTATTCGGTGCTGTACAAAATCACATACAGGTTTGGCGAGGCTATATTACTGTGCAAATGTTGTCGATATTAACCCACATCAAATGAAGGCTTATTGCTGGCCAAGTGAGCTTAAGTGCCCCATAAAAATCTCAAACATTTGGACTTCAAATCTATGAAGCATGGACGGAGTATGTGGTGATGGTTTTATGCAGCTCTGTGGCTAACCCTGCACTACGAAAAGCTTTGTTTTGTCTCTGGGGAGCTGGGGGTTTCTATCTATCCTATTCTATTCCATTCTAATCCAAGCTACCTGAAGCAGTGTTGTAAACACTTACATGAAAGTGCAATTCTCTAACAAGGAGTTTTCCTGGCTGTTAAATTGTGAGTTAAATCTTTTGGCTGTATGCCTGTTTAGCTCCCGCTAATTGTCAGGGAGGAGGCTTACCTTGAAAACACTCTTCAACTCTCACGTCACATTAAATCTAACCAATACAGAGAAGTGAAGAGAGAAAGAAATAAACTTCACTTCAAAAAAATTAAGACAGGATCCTATGGGAAGATCCCTGCCCATTCATCTTTAATGTATCTCAACTTGTGCTCCGAGGCTCTGAGGACTGACAATGGAGAACAGTCAGAACAAAAGAAGAATGGCAAAGGGAAAGAAAGAATTTGGAAAGAGAAAAGGGAGGATGAGGGGGCAGCTTACTGGGGAATAGGAGTGTACTGTGAATGATTGATGAGCAGACAGGGCTGTTGGGTGCGTTCGCCAAGCAATAAAAATGGACTAATCCATCCTTTTCACTCCCTGAGGATCATAGCACCATAGCCATCACTGAGCTAGTGGGATTTTTTGAACTTTCCAGTCTGTTCACTGACCAGTTTTCAAGAAGCAAAAACAGTGGAGGAGTTAGTGTCCAATGGTATCCGGCCCACTGGAGTCTCTCTATCACCTCCCTTTTTCAATCTCTTTTTTCCTTTCTTTTTACCCTGCTGTCTGTCTGTCTGTCCTTTTTTCTTTTTGTACCTGTCCATCTGACTGTTGCTTGGGTAATTTGCCTGGATCAATCTTTTTAACCCCCAAAATGTCCACACTCATCTCCTGTGTCATTTCCCCCTTGACCACTCACTCTCACTAGTGTAATTTTCTCTCCAAACTCACCTTCATTCATGCTGCATCCTGATTATCCTATTCTCCCTCTTGTTACTATTTTTCCCCATCAGCTGTCGGCCGTTTTTGCTAAACACAGAGTGACCCCTGTTGGTGGAGAATATGCTTACAGGCAGTAATGGCACATCTTTCTCTTCTCTGGGGGACATCAACCGTGAAATCAGCCTGGCATTGGCTACAGTGTGACAGACCCTCTGTCTCGGGGCCATATTTGCCCCCTGCTCTCCCTCCTCACTTGGGAAGAAGCACCAGTCAGTAGGTGTGGTTAGTCTCCTTCCTTCATAGGTCTCCACAGTATTTCCTCCCTCTCTTTTATAGCTACTGTACAGCTGACCAAGTCATTAAAATTCTTTACTGTAAATCTTGTAGCTGGCATTCAGTGCCTCCTCGTGTTTATCTTTTTGTCTCAGATACATGAAATAATGTGTTTCTAGAAAAAGTACTCAGATTCTTTTCTTTTAAAAGTAGCAATACCACAATGTAAAAAGTCCAGCATCCAAAATGACATTAAGTAAAAGTACCTAAGTATGTATTAGCAAGATATACTTAAAATGTCAAATATCTAAGTACTTGTTATGCATAATAACCCCTTTCAGGGTGTTATACATTATATAAATCTTATAATTGGATTATTATTATGGACCCATAACATGTAAGCAGCATTGTAATGTTGTAGCTGGAATGCTGGACTTAATTTTAGCTACTTTATATAATGTTGGGTAGTTTTATCTATAACTATATCTATAACAATGTATCAAGTAACTAGTAACTAAGATAAGATAAAATAAGATAAGCCTGTATTGATCCCCAGAGGGGACATTTAAGAGTTGCAGCAGCACAAAGACAAAGATAAGTAAAGATAAATAGATAATTTGATATGTATTATTATAATTATTATAATAATTATAATAATAATAATGATTATTATTATTATTATTGTTGTTGTTGTTATAGTAACAATATTAAGTATATAAATGAAAATGAGAATAATAAAAATAGAAGCTATATTTTTCATAGTTGTGTGTCATAATGGATGTCAAATTGCTGCAAAACAATTCTACCTACCACCCACAAATAACTTAACTTACATAAAGTATTATATTATATAAGGTGAAATGCACTGATATAGTATAACATATGTTACAGTAAAGTACAGCAATATAGCAGAGAATATAAAATATAATATAGTATAGACATAACATAAATGATAATACTATATCTACAGCTTTCAAATAAATGTAGTGTACACTGGAATGTATTAAAGTGTAAGTGTCAAGTAGCATTACATGTAAATGATGACAGAAGTACAATTTTACTTAAAGCAATAGTTTGACATTTTTGCTTGGATGAGAAGATTGATACAGCTACAGCCAGCAGCTGGTTTGCTTAGCATAGCACAACGCATGGAAACAGGGGAAACAGTTAGCCTGGCTCTGTGTCATAACTTAACAAGTTGTATCATGTTTGTTCAATCCATACAAAAACCAATGTGTAAAAACAACAAGTTAATTTTTATGTCATGTGCTGGACTATTTCTTGGCCAGGCGCTGTAATTTGAAGGTCTTGTGTAACAAGAGGCTAGCCGTTTCCAGTCTTTATGCTAAGCTAACCAGCTGCTGGCTGTAGCTTCATATTTACCGTACAGGCATTTATTTAGATGACTTTGATCATTTGACTCTTGGCAACAATGTGTATTTCACTTTCCATATGGCATGCATGTAATGAATGTAATGACAGAAATGTAAGCTACTGTTTTGTCTTAATCTACATGTTAGTCTTTCAACACCATTTGTCCTTTGTTTTTTTGTCATGCTCTCTTAGTTTAATTTGTTAATTCAAAAGCCCCTCATAGATAAACAATAATAACAAATTATGCTATTGATTTATTTATGACTACTGGCTATATAGGTAAAACTCCCACAAATAGTTATTAGTAATGATTAAGTCAATCTATGTTTTTACATTTTATCTTATACTGGAGGTCATTTTACAGTAAGAAATAAATGTGAAAATCTTTTAGCATGCCCTGCTCATCTTTTTTCAAACAAATCTAAACAGATTACTTCACATTTGCTGTTGAAACAGCTGACTGGGTGACTCATCCATTCTGAGACACAGTAGCTTCCCGAAAAACAAAGTTTATATCATCGTATGTATCCTGCAGTTTCTCTTGGAAGTCAAAACAGAGAGAAGTAAATCATCTTAAATTTGCTAAAATGCTTAAGTTATGACACAGCCAGCAGAGATTTCCTTTGAAATGTGGAGAGCAGTGTGCTGGGCTGTCTACTGTAAGTGAAGTGTAATTGGGTTTCAGTGCAGAAAAATGTCCTGAGTTTGACTTCAAGTTTAATTTTCTCCAGAGTGAAAAGAATGAATAAGACGTATGCAGATGGGAATGTCAATATGAACTATGCTTTCTTTTTGCTTTCATTATTCACTAAAGGCACCATGACATTGCTGATTTTGTTAAGGGGATTCATCTTTGAGGAGTGAAATAGATGTATGCTTGAAACAGGTGATGAGAGGGTCTGTGGGGAGCACCTGATGTGTTTGATGAAATAATGGTCTAGTATTGGGGAAGAAAATTACACAAATTACTCAATAAAACAGTGACATTTCACATGACGACAGGCCCAAAAAAAGGCCGCAGACAAGCACCGAATGGCTTTCTTTTGGCAAGTTATACCTGACTTCCTAGCAGCCAATCACGCTCTGCTCAGACAACATATTTGGTCACCAGATGAGACGGGCCCCTCTGACACTCTCAATTACCTCACATGATTTATTTCAAATTTCATTTGATGAGACTGACCCTTCGCCCCAGCCACAGAGAATACTGAGTTATAAACGTCAGCCATGAGATTTTGATTTAGGGAGATCCAAGTGATTAAAAGTTAATTGTTGAAATATGTCAAGGTGGCTTGTTTAATTATGGCGAACGAGGCATTCAACGCTCCGACTTTAAATACCGCGGCGGGTAACTAACACTGCGAGGCTCGCCTGTGTGGATGCAGCACTGCTTTATTTACTTTGCAGAAGTCACAGCGATGACCCCTGGGGTAGATAATCAAGGTGGATTTAACATTTCATGCCATAGCTACGTGATGAGCATATCAAGTCAATTATGCTTTTCAGAAAATGCTGATAACCACTGTTATGCATGTTTAAATTGTGAAGTATAACAGACAGTTTTGAGTATTCAGATGCGGCTTATCCCCAGGCTGCTGCTAACATGGGATAATTAGGTCCAATGTAGTAGCTTGAGGAGGTAGCTGGATTTAGTGGGAGTGCACAGATTCAATAATCCTGTATTTATTAACATATTGTTAAGCACTTAAGCTATAACTGGGGAACCAACAGAATGCTCTACCCATATTTTTTAGATTTGTCGGGCACAGATATTCATAGTCATTGATTTATGTGTCAGGTCATAGTCCTCCAATGGCATTAATGTATTCCATCATTTCCATTGTATTCAAGAAGAAGAGAAGCCATAAAGAGCTTTCTTGCTTCCCGCAAAGTTTGAACTGGGTCATGATAAAGACCCCACAGGCCGTTTCTCATTGCATGAAACTATTCCTTTCATGGCATGCCAGTTACACAGCAGATACTCAAGCAAAGTTCATTTTCATATGAACTAATGCCCCTTTTCTCTCAGTGTGAATAGAATAAGAGCACATTCAACTGTTAGTAAATAACGACACACATTGAAGCACAGGATACCAGATTTAACCAACAACATCCATTTACAGACCAGCAGCTCTGAAAGTAGCACCACCTGCAGGCAGTGAGTAGGATAACTGCAGGGTTGTTTTGTATGTTATATATTTTGAAGATTTTTTTGGCTAGTCTCGCTTTACCAGGCCCTCCTTCACAGCACTGCATAGGAGGGTCTGGCTAGTCCACACAGCATTCCGGGATGGGAGAAAAACGTGCTGTGGTTTATTGGCATTTCTTTAAACCAATCACAATCGTCATGGGCAGCGCTAAGCACTGGGAAAAGTCGCAATGCCGCTGCAAAATGGCCTCAGGAAAGAAAATTGTTTATGTGGAACGTGTACGTTCAAAAGCTGTTTTAGTCGTGCAACAGAAAAGTCAGATTGGACAGATAGTCTAGCTAGCTGTCTGGATTTACCCTGCAGAGATTGAGAGGAGCAGTTAACCATAGTCCTCATAAATCGACCAGAGTTTAAAATGCCAATACAAACAAAACGGAAGGTAATGGACATCCGGCGGAAAAGAGTGAAATCAGGCGGAATTTCCGATGGCAACAGAGCAATCCCGGAAGTGGAACATTGTGGATATAGACTAGGTTTTGGCCAACCACTAGACCAGAGATCTTCAACAGGGGGTCCTCAGAGTCACTGCAGGGGGCCCACCAAATTGTTACTTTGTTATTTTTTCCCCAAAAATTTTAATTTGTAGGAAAATATACATTAAAATGAAACCAACATATTATTAGCAAAGATAAATCGGCCTATTCGTAGAAAACAACAACCTCAGCAACATGATGATAGGCTTACTGGCCTATATGTAAGGTAGCATCTATGGTAGCCATCCACAGATACAGGTAAGCTTATGGATTCATTGTGCCTTCCACATGTATGACAATAAAACATGATGATATTTGAATGTAAATAATTATTATTTTAAGTATTAAGTATTGTATACGCTAAGTATTGTAGGGCACCATGAAAAGGTGTATAGGCTTTTTGTAGGCCCAGTATATTATGCAACTCACTTTTATACAATATATGTAGTAGGGGGTCCCTGCTCATCTCTCTCTCAGGTTAGGGGTCCTTGCCCTGAAAAAACGTTGAAGACCCCTGCACTAGACCAAAGATATTCAGTTTATAATTATATAAAACAGCTAAATCAAAAATTCTGAGATATTGGAGAAGCTAGAACAAGATACATGTTTTTGAATGACTCAAAAGGATTATTCAGTTATGAAAATAGCTCCCAATTCAATTTCTGGCGATCGACTAATCAGTTAGTCAACTAATCGTTGCAGCTCTATAAACTATTTTCTGCTGAATACTGAGAAGAGTTCACAATGTTTTGATTACCTTCTTAACGTCTTTTGTCCTCTGTGCTCCTATGGTTCCTTTTCACCAAATTTACAACATGGAATAATTTCCCCTTTTGCTCATTTTGACACATTTCACTAACAAAAACAAATACTATATTTGCGACCCATGCTAAGCATGTGAGAGGATGCAGGATTTTCTGCAGTTTGCAAGTGACAACCTGAAAGGTGATGATGTCACCATTACATCTGCATGTAGGCAGTGCCCATAACTCACTTTTTTGGTATTGGCCAGTTTGAAGAGGAAAGGAGAGGGTCCTAACTATTTTTTTTTGTAAAGAAAAGAAAGTAGCATTCTGTGCTTTTGGATATCTGAACTACAAAAATGGATGTTGTTGAAATTGTGTACACATCTGTTGTTTATCATTGAAACTGTTAACTCTGGATAGGTGACTATTTCTCTCTACTAGCACTTAAGCTCATTTGTCTGAGCCTTAATGCTCAAAGCTTAATGTTATTTATAGATATTTAGAAACGGAAATAAATGATAACTCACATCATAAATGTGCTATTTTGCATGTTTTAACAGCATTAAAACACAAACATACAGACATACATGTACTTATTTAATATAATTGCAAAGCCAAATTATGTTGGCCATGGGGAAATAAGAATTATTTTATGTGCGCTGTATTCATTTCACGCCTGATAGACTCCTACCTTTAACCGGGAATGTGCATGTCTTTCGATGCAGTTTCAGGCTCCGGTCTTCTAATAAAAGAATAATGGAAGCATTCTCCCTTTTTAATTGGACATTGTTGGAATGGCATATCAATTCAGCTGCAGAGATGCCCTTTCCATGTATATTGTAATTGAAATGTTCCCAATTTCCCACTTACAGTCCCACTAAACAGGAGACTGAGACTACTTATGTGTTGCAAATCTGGATCGCCTGCATGGTTATTTATTGTTGACTCTGCTTTACTGAGCCTCATATCACTTCATTTCTGACTAATATCTTGATGCTCATGTGACTCTCTCTCTCTCTCTCTCTCTCTCTCTCTCTCTCTCTCTCTCTCTCTCTCTCTCTCTCTCTCTCTCTGTCGAAACTCTCTGCGTAGAAACACACTAATGTGCAATTCTCTTTATATTGTCGTTGATAGTAGCAATACAATTAATATTGGTGATTCATCTGCCTTCATAGTATTTGTTTTCTGGCATTTTACATTCCAAAAGCTCTGACTTCCATTAGCATTTTTGCAATTATCCAGAAATTCTATTAAAGTTCTTGGCAATGAAATGACAAGAAATGATCACCCTATTAAGCCCCGGAGCTGAAAACATCCTAATGTGAACAGTATTGTATGGTAATAATTTTCATTAGAGAAAAACAACTTTGAATTACTACCTGTGTTTAAGCACTCAAAATTCCTTTTCAGGTATTCATGGCATGAGGCTGACAAGCGAACTAAAGCCGAGCAAATAAAAACTGGCAGCCGCTGGATGAATGGCTGCATGGTTGGGTCATGATAAGGAAGAATTACATTTTTACACATCACTGAGGAGAGGAAAACAAAGCCTGGTGTGGGGTTAAAAGCTCTTTAAACGGTTGGAAAATAACCCAGCAGAGAAGAAAAACAAAAAGCATCGTTCTCTCTTAGTGATTTAAGCCTTTTCCTCAGTGGAAGATGTAAATGATTTAGTGCTCATCAAAATCACACAGTATGGCCCCCAAAGCGCACATAGTAAAAAGCATGATAGTGGTCCGCAGGATATTGTATCAATCTTTTGGGGGCATTCCTAAATGGAGCTATTAACCAGTCAGTTGTGATTTACAAAGAACTTCATTAATCATGACAAGAGGGATAACACTCCCTCATTTAACAGTATCCATCCATCCATCCAGGAAGTTTGACTCACATCATTGCCCTGCTCAATGTCAACTTGTCCTTTACACATATGTATAATTGCAGAAGCAAATTGGAAATTTGCAAGGAAATTATAGGCAGCAATAACAATAATCAAAATGAAAACAGGAAATGGTACTGCAAGGATTGTTCTTTGTCATTGAAAGAGTCAGTCAAAGCCTGATTTTGTTTACTTGTCTACTTTGAATCTTTGATTGCAAGGACTAATGCTACCAAGGAAAGTTCTATGAAGTTTGGTCTTATTTCTTTATGTTTGCTGTCTGCTGACTGCTTGTTTTGTTGCCTTTTCCTCTATGATTTTGTCTCATATTGCATAATGTCCTGTATGTGTTGGAAAGTTTAAGAAAATGCTGAAATTACACAAAAAAATATCAGAAAATAAAAATAAACCCATAAAATTATGTAAAATTGCAAAAATAAAAACTTAAAGACTGACAAGGTAGGATTACCCCAAATGAAAAGCCAGATAAAAAAAAATGTCTTTAATTTATTTTTGTTTCTTTTAGAGCTAAAACAAGCGGTCAAGTAATTGATTAGTCGACCAACAGAAAATGAATCGTCAACTATTTTGATAAGAAAAAGTTCCAAATATGTGCTGGTTTCAGCTTTTCTCCGTTATATATAATCGTGAATTGAATATTGTTGGTTTGACAAACATTTGATGATGTCACCTTGGGCTATGGTAAATAGTGATGTAAATTTTCTGACTTTTTATAGACCAAAACGTCTAATCGATTAAGAAAGAAAATATTCGGAAAGATTAATCAATAACGAAAATAATCCTTAGTTGCATCCCTAGTTTCGTTTGCCAATGGTCAAAGATACAAAGGCCAGAAAGAATACATAGATGAAGATTCAGTTCAGTCATAAAGGACAGAAAAGGGGTGCAAGGCCTACTGTACATTACAGCCAGTTGGCAGCTTGACTTCTGAGAGCCCACTCCCACTGGGTGTGAATCAGAAATCTAACAGCTAATGGCAACAGTCACCCCATGCTAGCGCTACTGACAGCAAACTAATGCCCACACATACAGAGTGGAGCACAAGAGCTGTCAACACCCTACCATGACCCTGCGGGTATAAACTGGCGAAAGAAAGAAAGAAAGAAAGAAAGAAAGAAAGAAAGAAAGAAAGAAAGAAAGAAAGAAAGAAAGAAAGGAAGAAAGAAAGAAAGAAAGAAAGAAAAAGAAAAATCAGCCTCCAGTTGAAATTGATGGCTGTTATTTCTTTTTCCAACACCTCTTAAGCACACTTGAGCCTTTTACCACTAAGGGTGGATTTTCCTTTTCAGTGTTTGTCTTACAATCATTATGAGTGGAACAGGGAGCGTACTGAATGGGTCAGAGAAGGAGTATATTAGTATCAACTCTGTGAACATAATTCAAGCATTTATTTCAGGCTATCACACACAACGTCACATGTGGAAGTGCCTGCAAATTGGTGACAAATTAAAGGAAAAACCATATATTCATCTTTCTTAGTCATGCAGAACTCTACTGGATGGATGGAACAACAGATATTCCCTCATTTGATGCCGTGATGATGGTGGTGGAGAGTGCTGTCTAGCATGTGGCTCCAAAAATCTCCCAAAGGTGTTCAGCTGGGTTGAGATTTGCTGACTGTGACCTTGCCATAGCATATGTATCACATAATTTTCATGCTCAAACCACAGTCAGTGAAGCCTCGTGCTCTCTATGGAAGTGTCTGCTTTTTTTGTTTCTCCACTCTTGGTTTAGTTTTCAATTTGCCACCCATCTATGATTTGGGGCAGATGTTTTTGCACATTACAGTTTTCACCTCAAAATAAATCAAAATTTTAAGAACTCCAGCTACTCAAGTCTTGTCCCTAACTATATGTTGTGCACCTTTTAGGCCACTAGAGAGCAGCTAACGCAAATGGTTTTGTTAGCGCTGAGTTAAAGAAAGACAATTGAATGTATTATTATTTATTCATTATCCTACATTTACATCACAACTTGGTGATTTATCACATAAGGACACTCATCATATGCAGCCTGTAATATACAGTTGTGTACGGTGTTTTGTTGAGTTTGGAAGATTTGGGCATTTCCAGGCAAGATGGGTCAAATTAAATGATGCTTGGTTGCATTATGGGAAATGTATGATCCAGTGTTTTTGAAACATACTAGGAACTAAAAGTCAAAATAGCTCAGCCTCTCTTCTTTTAATTTTGACCATGTATTTGTTTTTTTATTATGTCGCTTGAAAGTTTTTAAACTTTATGGAAGTGCAAAATACATTTGTAATACTTTTCTAGAGAATAAAGCAAAATCCAGAAATGAATATGTATCTTACTGTATATCATGAGAGCAGAAGGAATAATAAGCTATCAGAATCTATTAAAGCTTTATTTAATTAACAACAAAGCTACCAACCCTGCAGGTTTTCATGAGAAAAGCATTGGGGAGAGTGAGGGAATCGCTAAACAGCTGCACTCACCAAGATGAGTAGTATCTCCAGCTTTCAGCAGCACCAGCAGGCCGGATCAAGTTTGTGTTATCAGTATACGAGTTAAACAGCAACACAGATCACCGTCAGCAAAGAGCAGGAGTCCTGAGGGGAACAGACATCAAAGTAATCAACTGCTGAATACAAAAAGAGAGAGCAGCTGTCACACCATAGAACCATGTCACCTTTTTTTCTCAGTAGAATGGAAATTTCTTTTTTTATCAACATGCCTACAGACACCATAATTGATGTTGCCATAAGACATTATCCACCACCATGTAAACCAATAACCAAAATACAATGTCATTATCATGCTTAGCTTCTACAGGTCATAACCGTCTTGATTAATAAAAGCTGTTTCAAGTTCAGAATGTTGAATTGGTAGCTGAAAGTGAAAAACAGCCAATACTCCGAGCAAACGGGCATCAGCTTAATCTATCTTGAGCAGCACACATGGCAGAATGCGAGACGGTCATGATTTTCTATTTTGTTATTTTTCAGCGTTGCTCCACAGTGTTGATATTGTGTGACTGAATCACCACAATATGAGCGAAACACTTCAGCAGAAACTCCAGGTTCTTTCCCTGAGATTCCAGCAGAGAGTGCATTAATCATCACAGTCTCCTTTCTAAGTGAAGACAGAGCGCAACAGCTGGGGGAGAGGAGCTTGGCTTTAAACAGTACAGACTGCAGGAGGTTCAGCCATCACTTCTTGTTGTGGATTCTGACATCAATAGTAATGAATACCTTGGAGCGTTGCCTGACTGCCTGAGCATGAATTGCTTTAACACATGAGGCCAGGCTTTGGATGAGGTTTTATTTGTGTCTTTGTGTTAGTGACTGTGTCTGTTGGTTTGTGTCTGACCATGTACGCACTTCTGTGTACCTGTACGTCCTCCTGCATTGCTGTGAGCGTGCACCTTTGTGGGGGCAGATATGAGTAATATGCAGAATAACAGATAGACCTAAATGACCTAAACTGACAGGAACAATTAATCTGAACATTGTTGGTGCTCTTGGACCTCATGCTGAGGTTACACCTGCAAAGGCTGGAGCTGCATTGATCTATGGCCGGCTGGACCACATTTATTGCAAGCAAAGAAGCAAGTGTTTGCACGGTTGTTGGATAGTTAAAGGTGCAGTTCACCCAAGTACAAAAATAGAAAAAGACAGATGATCTTGTTCAAGTTCAATCATTTAACAGAAAAGATGACAATACACATTGGATACATGCCAATTCACTTTTTTGATCATGATAGTTGCTTGACCCGAAAATCGTTCTGGTCGGCTATCATGAAGGCCATTCCAGTGTTCTTGTGTATGCTCTGAGGAGCGAGGATACATGTGACCCACCTTCGCTGCAGATGATCGAACTGATCTAGAACTGTGCCACAACACGCACTGCAGTTTCATTTCGAAGTGGACAGACAAATACAACTCAACTACAATAGGTTTTAGATGTTGTGTTTTCTGATTCACCATGGATATGTGTTGTGTGTGTAGATCTGATTAACAAAAGAACCATAACTGTCTTTATTTATCAGAAAGATTTTTCTCTTTTTGATCATGAAAAGATGCAAGATGGGGAAACGGATGCAGTTAAGGGAATTGGCATGTACCTACGGACAGACTTGAACAGATTTTTTTGGCCACTGCATGGAAACAAGCTGAAAACACAACATTGACAGATTATTACCATATAAAGTTGTTAGCAAACAGTTGCTTATTTACACATTCAGTATTTGTGCTTGTGTTTCAGTCCACCTGATGAATTTGGTCTCCACCAACTCCTGAAGGAAATATCTGACTCTATAGCTGCTAAATGCTCATCTATTATAGTGTATTATATGATCCAAAACAGTAAAATCTCAGGCCATAAAACCAAAACAATGAGTGAAAAGACACTAAAATGCAGAGGGAACTGCAGAGCTGGGTGATGATTCTCTGTGGGTTTGTCCTTATGAGCTACTCCTTTCACATTATGCATAGTTATTTTATCCTTTGTTATATTAAAAATATTGATTATAGCAGCTTAAACCCCATTTTATTAATTTAACGTACCTTGTTA
The DNA here is from genome assembly GCF_031162955.1 of Sander vitreus. Lineage (NCBI taxonomy): Eukaryota > Metazoa > Chordata > Actinopteri > Perciformes > Percidae > Sander > Sander vitreus. The sequence continues at coordinate 10,239,348 of NC_135860.1, forward strand.
GGTCCCCCTTCTCTACCCTCACACACAATGCCAGGAGGTCTTTGCTTGCTGATCTATGTAGGACAAGCAGCGCTGTGTCTAAAGTAATAAATGAACAAGATGAATGTGGGGGATATGTTCATTTGAAAGCTCTTGTCACTGAGGGGTTTGTCGTCCGGCTGCACAAAGGGTGTAGCCATCCTGCCTGATTTACTTTAGATTCAAACCATGGCTAAATTGGAAATCGTGAATCACTCTGACACCATTGGCGCAAGATGGATTACTCCAGTTAAAGGCTGCCTTTTCTTTACTTTGGTTCTTTTTAAAGAAATCATACAAAAATTAAATTTTCTGACAGACGACTGACCCGGGCAACGAAAGGAATAACAAAGAGAGGCTAGCACTGAGGTACTATAAAGCTGGTTTTTATCAGCACTGCACTATACCAGCTACATCCAAAAGCTCTCAGCTCACAGCACAATGAGCCTGGCTGAATATTTGATCAACTGTCTCAGGTTTAACAAGCCTTGCCAAACTACACCTGCCTGGAGGAAAAAGAAATGCCTTCGAGCAGGGCAATGCCTCCCTCCAAGATGTTCAGGAAATAAGCGTTTGATGTTCACAATACCCAATCTGCACTAATCTCATCCAATCTTGGGCACTTCGATTCTGAGCAAGGTTCAAGATCTGCATTACTGAACAATAGCTCTCTGGATGCCAATGATGCCTTCCAGTATAATCTAGCCATAAATTGCAAAACAATACACTCAACCACAGCCCAGTGTAAGCTAAATGGAGCTTTTACAGATTGAATTCAATTCAACGCGTGTACGTGTATGCGTGCGTGCGTGCATGCATGCGTGTGTGTGTTCACCCCAACTCATCGTCGCTGGCTTCAGCTCATTGCCCTGCAGTAATATCAGGCCTTACAGACACCTGGGACCAGTGGTGTGGGCCCTCAGAGGAGGCAACCGCCTGGCAACTGGCCCTGATTACTTTCTCCACTCTCCGGAACTCAACTCTGGATATGCCATTAACCAGCTGCACGCAGTGTGATCTCAACTCGACCGTGCCATTAACCCTGTATACAAAGGGTTGTTTACAAAACGTGCGCACGCGCACACACACACACACACACACACACACACACACACACACACACATACACACACACACTAGACAGAACTTCACAGCTTAAAGGGATACTTCACCGATTTAGCATTAAGCTTTGTATCAGTAGAAACCCGGTAGTATTTTTGAATGACCGTGCTTCCCTCCCTCATGTCCCCCTGAGACGAGAGATCTCTGTATTGTGGGTCTGGAAAAAAGCCTCTTATGACGCAAAAATCGCCATTTTGCATCATAAGAGGCATTTTTGCCCAGAGGCTATGGACTACAGCCAGTAGTAGTAGCTACTTCCGCATGTTTCCAACCCGCCAGTAGGGGGTTGGACTGTTGGCTTTCCCTGAGTATTCCCGAGGCAAAACGAAGGTCAGCCATCTTTGAAGCATCGCTAACAGGGAGCTCCGTCTTTTCAACAGAAAACTTTTACAACAATTATGTGCATTCAAACTACCGCACATGTGTACCACCGGGATATATTGGTAAGATCGGAGAATATGCAGGACACTTTATTACAGACGGAATACTCAACACACTACGCAAGCCTTGCCTGCTACGGAGACCAGCACCTCAGCCTGCGGTGTTGCCCAATGCTGCTAGCCGAGGAAAGGGACCTCGACAGCGGTGTGCAGGAGTGGAAAGCAGCTGGGTTCGAAAGCTAACGCTAGTCAGCTAACTGTTCCATCAATCCTGCTTGCAAGTGTCCGCTCATTAGACAACAAACTGGACTACATCCAACTTCAACGAAACTCCCAACGCGAGTTCAGAGACTGCTGAGTTTTTGTTGTTGTGGACTATCCAGCCTGTTTTTCTGTCGCCAGCTAAGAGGGGAGATGGGCAGTGTTAACACGGACTTGTGCAGAAATTAGCTGCTTGTATCCAACAAAATGCTAACTGCTGGTGGAGTTTGTGACTATTAAATGCCGACCATTCTACATTCCACGCAAATTTACGACTATGTTTATAATCGTGTTTACAGGCCACCAAGCGCTAATGCTAGTATGCGTTAGCTGAACTTTACGGAGCATATGTGTGTGCACTAGCTAAATGTAGCCTGTTTTGTATGTCATTTTTATATAATGTCGTTTTTATATATTTTAAATGTGTAACACCACTAGAGCCACGGTGAAACGTTGTTTCGTGTATAAGGTTGAAATGACAATAAAACACATTTGAGTTGAATACTGCCTCACTGTCTGTCTGTAAATGGTAGGCGTAGCTTGGGAGTGGAGTCTAAAGCAGCGAAGCAAGTGCATTCTCAGATTTGGTGTCTTTCATCCATATGAGCCAAAAACACATTTTCTGGCTTATCTCAGCCTAGAAGGCACCAATTTCTATACTTTTTTCACATTTCTACTACATAAGTGACCCAATTTAAAGATATATTCGTCTTTCCAACGGTGAAATATCCCTTTAACCACCAGCCTACTGAAGCCACCACCATCTGCAGACCAACATCTTCCATAATCACTCTGGGGAGAGCTCTGCAGTGGGAGAACGTGAAGCGAGGGTGACATCTAGTGGGGAAATTATAGAACAATCAGACATGAGCTGTTGTGTTAGAGTTGTTGCAAGGTGTGCAGTTATTATTACAGTAATACAATATAATAAATAGGGTAAAAAGGAGGAAGATGCCCCCTACTGAAAAAATGTAATATGATTTCAGCATGTACTGTACGATCCTGGACTTTGGAGGTAATGTGTTGGTATTAACCATTGTATGTTTGCATTATTTCCTCTTTGTTTGTGGTCCCACAGACTCCACTGCCATAGATGTATGTGTAAAAGTAATAATTAGAATAGCAAAATCAACCTTTTTTTCCTTAATATTTTAAAAGTGGAGTAATAAATACAATATTTCCCTCTGAAATGTAGTGAGGTTGGTGTATAAAATAGCATATGATGATACTCAAGTGAAGTATCTTAAATGGAACATAATATAATATTTTTATATATATTTTGTTTGATATTAAGGTATTTGTGTCTTTGATTCAACTTTTACACTTCAATAAAAATCGGACTACGTCTTGTCCTCGATATGATTTTTATATAAGTGGAAAAAGGCGATTCACTGATATGCACACACACATAGCCTAAGGTATGTAAGGTTACTCCAAAATAAATGATAGAGGGATTGTTCAAGTCTCAAGCTTAAAAGCTTTATTTAAAAAACACTGTCAATTTTATATTTTTCCCCAAACTAATCAATGGTTCCTTAAATTAATCTTTTCATTGGATCATCAAAATGTTGTGTTAGACACACACACACACACACACACACACACAAACAAAATCACACACAGTGCGTTTCACTATCTCTGTGGGGACCCGTCATTGACATAATGCATTCCCTAGCCCCTTACCCTAACCTTAACCATCACAACTAAATGCCTAACCTTAACCCTTACCCTCACCCTAACCATAACCTAATTCTAACCCTAATCCTAAAACCAAGTCTTAACCCTCAAACAGCCCTTTAAAGTTGTGGGGTCCAGCATTTTGGCCCCACAAAGCTGTCCGGACCCCACAAGTATACTGTATTCCCGGTTTTTGAACCCCACGAATATAGTTAAACAAGAACACACACACACACACACACACACACACACACACACACACACACACACACACACACACACACACACACACACACCGACTGACAGCCAAAGGAAACGAAAACCTTATCTCATCTCTGATTTATGCAAATTTTGCAAGGCTCAGCATGCCTTCGTGAGTAGGAGGAAAAGGGAAGAAATAATTTTCCAAGAGGGAGGTGCTAGGAAGTCAGTACCGTGTAAAAGTTACTGTACAACGTTAACGGGAGTTTTAAGGGACTTCTGCTAACAAACGGGACACGAGCAAAAAGAGACGACCAGTGGAGGTAAGTTGGTTCGCCTCTGTGGTGAGATTTGTTGACGAGAAAAGAGCCGTTATAACCTGCCAACCGGTTAGCATGGAAAATGTCGCGTTGAACACTTGTCACCTGAGTCAGGTGTAGTATCACATTCGGTGTGTCTTCTAGCGTAGGGGGACGTTTACTCGTTTATAAAATAAGCTAGGCTTACATGTAAAATAACAGTGGCGCAGCGTTTCTTACTGTTATGTTCAGCTGTCTTTATTTAACGGAGGCTGAGAGTAAAGCTAAGTAGACTTTACTGTAGGCTACTATATATAAGGACTACAGGCCTCTTATAGGCTACCTGCATACTGTGTGGTAGGCGAGTCATTTTCATTTTAATTGAACTCCTAATAATCAAATGTAACAAGTACAACATTTAAATGGCTACATTTACATAAAATGAAGCTTTTAAAATGTGTAGCTTCATCAGATACACCAAATGATAATATAACATAATAACATCAACAATGGCTAATGACAATACTGTTAATAGCATATTAAGATGGAATATAAATTATTGGTAAATAGGCCTTTAGTTTATGAAAGTAGCCTCCTTAAAATGAAGGCAATTAAAGTGTTGACCACAAAGATTGGTTAATCTGACTGTTGTTTTCTTAACTATTCAATTAATTTGGGTTTGGCCTATACAACATGTACACATACAAAATGTCCATCACAGTAGAGCCCAAGGTGACATCATCAAATGTCTTGTTTTGTTCACCCAACAGTCCAAACCCCAAAAATATCAAATTTACTATCATTTAATTTTAAGACAAGTTTTAAAAAAAATCACATTTGAGCAACAGAGAGTGGCATTGTTGCATAAAAAACAGAGTTTACACAGATACCAGATAACAGATACCAAACATGCCATTTCAATTATTTCAATTTGATGGTTTAGTCATAAAAAAGTATGTAATCTTGTTTTACTGTAGAATAGTTAACTCACTGAACCAATTTAAAATATGTAGGGTTCTGTCAGACGGTGTGGAATAGGATTACATTTACTTGAATGGAAACAAAAAGCGAAAACTGAATGTGAAGAGGATATATTATGTCAAATAAACCTGTATTCCTTATTAAATGTAATTTCCCTTCAGTCAGTGTATGAATATCACCCTGAGGCTGTGTAACACGTCTTCTATGCTGCTGAAAAGAGGCCCAGATGTTCCAGGATGGATCAGGCACTTCCCAGCCAGAGCTCAGCGTCGGACCTGCTCGAACCACACAGCGAGGAGCTCCAGCTCAGAGTGGACTCCTTCAGGAAACTGGGTTACTCCTCAGCAGACGTCAAGGCAGCTCTGAGGAAGCTGGGCTTAAGCACAGACACCAACTCGGTGCTGGGAGAGCTGGTTCGCAGCAGGACTGTCGCTGCACCCTACGTGTCCAGTTCTGACAGTGATGAGAGGAGCACAGGCCAAAAGGACCCGCTGCTGCCTCCCAGTTGGACTCTTGGACCCTGCAGAATCATACCACAACTCGGGGATCAGAAGAATACAAACACAGAATTGAGGCCTATTGTTATTGATGGCAGCAATGTTTCCATGAGGTAATCTTGATAAGCTCCTTTCTGTATTTTATGGGATCATACAGTATATCATTAACTTAATATTCACAGTTTTTATAGCTATTTTTTGCTGATTTGGTCAAACTGCCATCAATCATTGTCGTGTTGTCATTTAACTCTGACCCTGAAACATCCATTGTCATGTCACTTTAAAAAGGGGGGCGTTCACCACCCTGCCTGTGCATGTTTTTGTGAAGGCCATTGCTACAATATGCAAATTCTAGACACACACCTCACAATCTCAACCTTCCATATACACAAGGAGTGAAATACAGGAAGTTGACAGCGAGTAATATTCCAAGAGAACATTCAAAGGCGTGTGGTGTTTACACAGATCAACTGAATTTTTACCTCACCCTTTCATGTTATATATAGTCAAATTGTTGTACTAATCTTCTCTCCCCTGTTTCTCAGTCATGGCAACAAGGAAGTGTTCTCATGTCAAGGCATCCAGCTTGCAGTGAATTTCTTTTTGGACAGAGGGCATGATACCATTACTGTGTTTGTACCCTCTTGGCGCAAAGAGCAGCCCAGACCTGATGCCCCTTTAACAGGTGAGGATACAAGAAGTGCACGACCAAGCAGACAGATGGTGCTCATCAAGCACAGGAGTGCTAATAGTGTGTTAGTAGTGTTAAATTATTTACCTTGCAGTCATAAACTTGAGTGGCCAGTAGGTCAGGCAGACTAACTAGCTTACCTTTTCAGTCAATAGCCACAGCGCTAGACTTAATTTTTAACAGGGGGGACGGACCCAGTTAATTTGTTCACCCATGACTAGCGAACCAACCCATGAATGACTCTTTTTGGTTCTGTGTTTTTTTACTGAGTATGAAAGAGTTTCTTTGGCTTTTGCAATCTTTCAATGTGCTTTTAACAAGAAAGTAACTTATGTGCAATACAGCTGAGCTGACAACGACACCATTGAGGGGATCTCCACTTAGAGCTACTGATTCGCTTAGGGACAATGGTGATTCATTAAAGTCAGCTCACTTTTAAAATGTGTTAGATGTGAAAGAGATGTGTTCTTACATGCCCTGAACACCCCTGAAGCCACTATACATACCTTAAATGAAATGATAATTTGTGGTTCTTCTTATGTCAAATGCAGTTATTGCAGACAAAATATTTTGATGAGCATGCCACCCAAGAAATAGTCCAACGCATAAACCTGATGTAACTTAATTGTGCGTCACACTTTAAAAATAAATAAACAAACAAGATATAACTAATTGATAAGCTAACTTTAGAGGTGTTGGTAGGCGTGTTAAGCACATTTCTACTTTGTTTAACTAGCCAGGAATCAGTGGTTCTTTTGCTTTGTCCCTGAAGACAAAGAAATGTGAATATGACTACCACTTAAATCTCCTCTGAAACTGTAGCTGTAGGTGTGTATATTGCTGTATCTGTGATTCAGTTCCACAGTAGCTATGATATACTGTTACAATCCTGTCTGAGGCAGAACTACTGAACTCATGCCAAAGCCATGGGGCAACACAGTTAAGATTGTGTAACAGAGATTTACCCAATTGGCTACCAAGTTATGTTTCCATATGAAGCCAAGACTACAGCCAGAGCTTTACATTTCAGACAGCTGAGTCACTAACGTCTCTGGGTGTACCTGAACAATCCAGATTACAGTACTATCATACAAGTATCTACACAACACAATCTTTTTGAGTAGAGAAGCTGCCTTTTATTCAGTCTTAATGCAACATGATTTAAAGCTATTCATGCTTATCTAATGTCTGGTATAACAACAGCAAAGGGTGGACCATCCTTTTAAAACTGATGCATCATCACCTTGTAGCTCTCGTGATTTATTAGTAACTGTGCACCCTGGGTGAAGCAATTCAAACGTTCTATTTTTAATCCGAGAACAAGGAAGTAAAAGTCAGCTCACAGTCATTCCTGGAAAAGCCCCATCAGGAAGTACAGCTGTGTTTTTTCTTCCACACCTAGTCTACTTGCATAGTTAACTGTTGACAGTCATCTACAGCAAGCGGTTACGTAAACGTGACGACAGTCACTTAGTTAGAAAGGTGCTTCTAAGTGTTTGTGTGTTTTGTCTGTAAGGCTGTAGCTCAGTCTAACTTTCATGTAACCTGGCCTCTTGTGTAATAAGCACCTACAGTGTGTGTATTATGTTTTCATTCAGTCATTTTGCAAGTAGAGTAATATGATATAATGTACATATTAGATTGTTATGATGTTTGTACAGGTGATGTCGGATATCTTTTCTTTTCTGTTTGATTGGTGGTGCTTTTGAAAACTGCTTAGTGGTGTTTCGTATCTTCGACGTGCGGTTGAGGATCATGACACATGTGTGTCTTACATAACAAAGCTTTTCGTATTATAAACAACATTCAACAAAACCTGTAATGCAAGTACCTCTCTCCAGAGCCATCTGACTCATGGTTGTTTGCACTCTTAGATCAACACATCTTGCTAGAGCTTGAAAAACGGAAAATAGTGGTCTTCACTCCATCGCGCCGTGTTGGTGGTAAGCGAGTGGTTTGCTATGATGACCGCTTTATCGTCAAGTTGGCGTATGAGTCGGATGGAGTGATTGTATCCAATGACACCTACCGTGACCTCCAAGGAGAAAGACCTGAGTGGAAGAAATGCATCGAGGAGAGACTCCTCATGTTCTCCTTTGTAAATGACAAGTAAGCAATTAGCCCTTTTTTTCTACCTGAGCGTGTGAGGTTTGACATTTTAATGCTGTTTAAAGTTGTTCCAGAGGGAATATTTTCTCTTAAGGGTGTAATCAGGGAAACATAACTATGCAGCACCCAGCTGATTTGTCACAAGTAAATGAAGAAATCAGTTATTTCTGTTTTTTTTTTGTCTAGGTTCATGCCCCCAGATGACCCTCTGGGTCGCCATGGTCCCAGTCTTGACAACTTCCTTCGGAAAAAACCTCTGCCTACGGAGCAAAAGAGACAGCTCTGTCCATATGGTAAGATATGATAATCACAGAGTTCCATTCCTTTAGAGTTTTTGGACAAGGAAGTAAGCTGGTTCCCAAATGAGATTACTTATACTTACTTTTGTGTGTGTGTGTGTCACCATTTTTGTATCCTCAGACAAAAAGTGCACTTACGGCCTCAAATGTAAGTTCTACCATCCTGAGCGGTCAAACCAGTCCTACCTGTCCTTGGCTGATGAATTGAGAGAGAAAGCCCAGATTTCTACTGTAAAAGAAGAGAGAAATGCCAGATTATCACCCAGACAGTTTCAGTCTGATCCTGGGCCTTCTCATAATGCCTTTTCCTATCCTCAAGACTCTAACACAGAGCACATTAGAGACCAGCAAAGTTCTTCATATCACAATCAGGTTTGTGAAAATACACTGTTGTACTGGGAGGATCCTCAAAAAAGTCCAAATCAAATGCCCTGTCCTTTAACAGGGGGCCAGTGTCAGAAAGAGCCTGGGCTGCACTCCATGCCCAATCATTACTATGCCAACATCTCTCACGAGTACCTGGATTCTGGCCTTGGCTCTTATGAGAGTCAGTTCTCTGACTTTTCGCATTACCTCAGCAACTCCCACAGGCTCAGGCCCCAGCAGCAAGGTGCCCTCCCTGGACCCAGAGTTGCCCCAGTGCATTTAAAGGAAAAAAACACCAGCCAGTCCTGCAGGTGCTGTTCCCATGTGGTGCCCTCAACAGCTCATCTGCAGCATAATGGAAACCCGGACTCCAAGGGTCAACCCAAATATGACACCTACCCTCCTCACATGTTCCCGCCTGGTGTACCACACCAAAACAGCCTCCCCAGCCATCTCCATTACAGTGGAGCGCCACATCATCAGCAAAAATACTGGTCAGATCCCTTTCAGGGGCTGACCCAAGCCAGGACATCATGTAATGTCCCCTCTTCGGTCCATTCCTCACACTCCCACAACTGCTCTTACAAAGGCCATCAGTACCATTCCTGGGGCCAACAACAGTCATCCTCTGCTGCGTTTGACCCACAAAGGTTGGAACTCCGCAAGAAACTGCAAGCCATCTTTAATCCTCATCAGGTGGATACAGTCATGGAAATGTTTCCACATGTGATGAATGCAGAGAAACTGGCTGCAGAGATCCTCAACCTAAAGGCTCAGAGAGGGATATTCTGATAGTTCCTCTGATGATTGTCTTCCCTTGCATCCTCTTCAGTCAGAACTAACATGATACTTGTGTTGACTCTCTATCATAGCAAATGAGGATCTTCTGAGAAGCTTTTATAGTGTCTATGGTTGAGTGATTTGAAAGCTAATTGAAAATATGTTTTATTCTATGTAATGTGCCTTTAAAGAAGTGTAGTTTGCCTTCCTATGTATGTAACAGTTAAGACAATCTGTTATATGCATTTGTATGACATTGTAGTCAAATGTTACCTTGCCATCCAGTGTTTTGGATGAAAAGTGCCTCTAGACCAAAAGTAGTTATGACTGAGTTTCTAGAGTTTTGACTGTTGATGCATATTGTGTCAAATGTGATATATTTCAATCTTTTTCCCAAAAATAAGTTTTTTTTTACTTTCACTGTAGTTCTCCAAAACAGCTTGCAATAGTATCTCTGTAAGGTGTAGTATATTTCAATATGCTGTGGCCGCCCAATCAGTTATCAGTCAATCCAGTCGAGGATCCAGGCTCCCAAATTGTATTTACAATAAATCCTGACCTCACAAGGAAATTGAGAAGACTTTGACACCAGCGATAGCTTGTGTGTCATCACCCTTTTCCTGTAAATCAGCATCAGTTTCATGAAACTATTCACAGAAAAAGTGTTGTGTAATATTACACATGTATTAGGTTCACTGTGCAATTGAAACATGACAATACAAATGTGAAATGTGGTTCTCATGCAGATTATGTTCTTTTAGAAAAATCACTTTATATACTGAAGATACATTCATAGTAAGCATGTCAAGGAAAAACCATGTCATTAAAAAAATAAAGAATGTCATGTGTCAGGTATGATGTGTGTCTTACTTGTAAGGTGACCAGTCTTTTTGAGCTTGGCTAATGCTACTGTAAATATGTCTCCAAAGTTTATCAGGAACTTAGTATTGGCACTCACTTATGCTTACATCATAACTTATTTCCCAAGATTCCTACCAAACTCCGTCACTAAATTTCACAAGTACATCTCCTACGCACACAGAGCTTTCTATACAACCATTTTTCTGAAAAATCAGGGAGACCCCAACTGTTTTACAAACTAAGAAATGTTGTACCATGCATCTCATTTTGCGAGCTTGAAACTCATTTTGTTTTTCCACTGTCTGGGGGGAAAGGTCAGGTGTGTGTGTGTGTATGCTAAAGTGACAGACTTGTCAATTGAACAAAGTTTAGCTATTCTGGAGTTACTGTTGAATGACACAGTTTGGCTCTACAACTATTTGATGGATTGCCATGACATTTTGTACAGACACTCATGGTGCCCATTGGATGAATCCTTATAACTTTGGTGATTCTCTGACTTTTCACCATCAAGATGGATTGCTCTGAATTTTGATAAACACATTTGGTCACTAGAAGGGAAATTGAAATCACTTCGATCCCCAACTACTTTCAAATACCTGCAAAACTAATGACGTTCACATTAGTCTCTGTTGTACTTTGTGTTCAGTGCTAATTAGAGAATGTAAGCATGCAAACACGCTAAACTAACATGGTAAACATGGTAAGCATTATACATACCAAACATTAACATGCTATTGTCATTGTGAGCATGTCTAAGCATTAAGGTAAGGACAAGAAAAACACCTTTTTAGAGCTATAGTTGTCATTGTTTTTTAGCCCAAATTCAACATTTCTCAGTAAACACACTTTTGCTTGTTTTGTGAATAGAGTAGTTCACCACCCAATTCAGCAAAAGAACAGCAATTACTTTCTGCAACTTCAACATTACAGTCCGCCAAAGCTCACATAACGGAACTGTTTGTTGAAATTCATATTTTTATTGTGAATAACAGGACAAGACAATACATACCTTTTAAGTATATACTTTGATACAAAGATTTATGACATTATGATAAGTTATCAAATCCATGGATGTAACTACTGTTCTACATTATGTTGGCCCTCCTTTAATGCATCCAGATGGGGCAGCTCTACATCAGCAGTCTGTACTTCTGTCACTCCCAGGCCATCAGTAGTTTGTGGAATGGTACAAAGGCACCATAGCCAGGCTTGCTGCAAAGGACAGAAACAAAAATAACAAAATATTAATGATAGCAATGTTTAATTTAATTGGCTAAAGTACAAGTAAGTAAAGAAAAAGCACATAGGAATTGTTTTAAAGATGTTTATTTAGTTTGTAGGAGACAATAGTCCATGTGCTTATTGTATTTCACAACCGGGTTTCTTAAGAAAAGACTACATTTGAGCCCCGTTCCCAACAAGGAGTCAAATATGTCCTTGCTGCAGGCAAATAGGTCATCTCACATTCTGAGTTCATGCCCCACCTCTTAAATGCTGTAATGTGAGGCTGACAAGTTTACCACAGCCTGAGATTTGCATATCCAGCTCAGCCACTAAGTGCACAGAATTTGCATGTATGGAGGCAATGTTTGGCTGTGTGAAATACCTAAGGACCGCAGTGTGATGCCTTCATACATAGAGATACTTTAATGTATTTTAATGTATTTAACCAAGGCTTTGGGAATCATAGTTTAATAACAGATTATCCATTACAAGTTCATTTAAATGGGCTGTGTACATCTCCAATGTGACATCTGATTGGAACCAATAAATTCCAGTGCAGCACTGAATGTCAGGTTACACATCCTGAGACGCATTAAGAAGCTACATGTTGCTTGTGTATACACAGTAAGGAAATGAGAAATCCGTTTTACCATTCAAAGTAGCTGAGTCCCCTGTGACTGCCATCATGTAATCCATGATCAGGTGTCTGCAGCTCCACCCCAAGGTGGAGATCTGCCTCCCCCTGCAGGTGGCCCAGGAAACGAATCGTTCCCGTGCTGATCCGTCCAGATGGCAGCATGATCCTGACCCGGTGACCCAGCTCCAGGTCCATGGGGGAGTGGGGTACAAAAGCCCGGTGAGGCCCCATGGACGTTCTCCATGACCTTACACTGGAAGAGGTTTGAGTCAGTAAAACAAAGATAGAGATAATCAATGACAGCTTTTGAAACATCAGTGATATTACATCATATATAATGGGTGTTTTTTTCTTTAGAAAAATACTTAACCTGTGAAGTGAAATACAATAAAAAAGAGTAACTTTTACTAAATCTGTAAACCATGCAGTGTAGTTTGAAATTTTGGGAAATCAAGCTTTCTGGCAGAGAGTTACATCAGAAGATTGATACCACTTTTGCACCTGGTGGCTGAAGATGAGGAAGAGGAAGGTCTCAAGCTCAGTGCTGATGATGATGTGGATGACCGGCTGCCTGACAAACTGCTTGCATAAATGTCGCCCCTTGAAGACGCATCAAACCCTCTGTGTTGGTGCATCATTCTTGAGAGACCGCCTGTTCATTAGAGAACAGGAGTTGACATCATAATTGAATTCAAAAGCATGTATGTATAAAACAGTTGAATGAATTCCGTGTGTATGACTGTAATTTACTTGAACACTCCTCCAATGCTTCTCCATTGTCCACTTCTGACTCTCCCTGCTCATCACAACCGCCCACTTTCACCAACACTTCAACCTGAGAGGCCAGCAAAGGAAAAGGAGACAAGTTATCATTACTTAAGTCCAGTTGTGGAAAGTAACAAAGTACATGTACTCAAGTTTTGTACTAGTAAAGAACAACTACCTTAAAATTTTACTTGAACGTTTCCATTGTATGCTAATTTATACCTGAACTTCGCTATATTTCAAAAGGAAATATTGTACTTTTCACTAACTTATTTGAGAGCTATAGTTACTAGATACTTTTCAAATTAAGATTTTATATATAAAACATATCAGTTATACAATATTATCCATTGTTACAGATTAAACTACCAATAGTATGTAGTTAAAATTAGTTCCACCAAGACCAAATACAAAATGAACATGCCACTTGCATATTAATACATCAAAAATAATCCAATAATATAATACTATAACACTGACAGTAGCCACTCTGCATTATGAGTACTTTTACTTTTGATTCTTTAAGGACATGCTGTTACTAATAAGCTATGTCTGTACTTTTAAGTACTGTTCTCTTAAGTAAACATTTAGATGCAGGACTTTTAATCTAGAATATTTTGATAATGTGGTATTGCTACTTTTACTTAAAGCTGTGGTAGGCACTTTATTTTTGGCGTCGTTGGCTAAAAATTCCATAATAATCTTTCAGCATATTGTAATTCAAGTGGTCTGAGAGAAAACTAGACTTCTGCACCTCATCTTGGCTCTGTATTCAGGCTTCTGATAATCTAGCCGTTACGGAAGACTTTGGTCAATCACAATTAATGTCAGAGAGAGAGCGTCCTATTGGCTGTTCTGCACATGCATTGCCCGTGCAACAAAAAGGGGAGAGGGATAGCTGCAGGAACAGGTCTCACTCTACTTCAAATTCGGATGTTTTTTGCATTCTATCCACTGCAGCTTTAAGTAAATTATTTGAATACTGAAGTCATAGAAAGAATTTCAACCACACACACACATACACACCCCCCCCCCCCCACACACACACACACACACACATTCACAAGCAAACCTGATTACGTAGCTCTTCCTGTTCTCTTTGCAGCTCCATAAACCTCCTTTCACATGATGCTTTATCACAGGCAACCCTGGTCTTGAGTGACAGTATCTCGTTCTCGGTTTTGGTCAGTCTTTTATGAAGGGAAGTTGCACGGTCAGGGCTGCCTGGTATGGCTGCGATCACTTTACTTTCAGAACCTGACAAATAAAGTCAAATTAGGTCATCACATCATATGTACTACACATGCTGAGCAGATGTGAAGTAGGTTTACAGTAGGACGCAAATAAACCTTTGGCTTCTAGATAAGACAATACAGCTTGTTGTTGGTCTACAGTGAACCCTTATAGATGTGATAGTTAGACTTTATTCCATCATAACAATTCATTTGAAGGATACTGGAAGATCATCTTTTATAATCTTTCCCAAAACACAAAAAGGATCAATGCACCAGCACCTTTGAATAGATTTAAGCCAGCTACGTATTTTCATTTGAAAGTCAAGATTTTATTGGGCAGTTTTTATCGTTGATTTTAGGAGATCCTTACCCACAAGCTGTTTCAGCTGCCGGCGTGTGTCCTCTGTAATGTGCCGTTTCCTTGGCAAGAATTTGATTGCGTTGTATGGGCATATCTGAAATGCAAATGAACATGGTTTACATTTACTACACATGAACCTATCAAAACATTTTTCATGAGATATCCAAATTTCAATACGAATTACACATTTTACAGAGCATACACTCACCCAAAGGAACCGGCAGGTGCACAGTATCCCCTTGAATGTCCATGTAAACACAGTCCACAGGATATATGCTGTCATGTTGAAGCATGTTCACCTCACATTGTGGTATTCTGACTGGGGAAAGATTTACCACTAATGTGATATATCTATTACAGCTCATATAGTTGTGAAGTAATTCAGATGAAATGTTATTGATCTCAACATTTGTGTATACATGTGTATTGATGAACATAGTTTAACTGAACTGTGGTCTAATTAGTCCAAAGGATCAGGTGTTGGCTTCTAAAGAAAGTAGGCTATGCCATCTGTAGCTAGATGCTGCCATGCTATGACTTACACAAACAAATACACATAACAACATGGATGGAAGCTATACTATTGGAAAATGTACAGACAGAGCTGGACACTGACCTTTGCCAGAAGCTCAACTATAGGCTGGGAGGAAAGGATCCCATGTGAGGTCATAAGGAATCGGTAGCTCCCATTTCTGCTCAATGGGTCTCTGTACTAGTCCATGATGAATGCTAATGTGGCACACAGAGCTCACTGACCTGTTGCAATGCACCAAGTCCGTGTGAACAGTGCTGCTGAAGACTGCTGGGTAGGTAAATCTGTCTAATCCTCTTAGTCATGCAGTTACACAGTCCAGTTGCATCCAGGCTGCTTAATTTGGGCTACTGAGCCTTAACTATAAACAATGTGAATAAGCCTCCACATGCAGTGCAACTCTTAGCGCTGTTGGAGGAAGGAGGATTCAGTGTCAGCACCCATCTGTTCTGTCTGTCTTTTTATTCAGTTGTAAGAGCTAAAGAGATATAAACAAATGTTAGGCCAAGCATTGTTTTGATATCCCTTTTAATTTACAGAATACTTTATATACATTTCCATAGTGTGACAGCATAACATACATTGTTTTCTATTTGCTTGTTCCAGCTCTTCATTAGTGTTTTTTTACACTGAGTACAATAGTCAACCCCAAGGGACTTTAGACTTTAGACTTTCTCGATGGCCCCTCATGGAGGTACGTGGACATAGTTAAACATAAAGAATAAACGATAACAGCTGTGAAGTAAGTTGACAGCTATCCAGTTATGGGCAGATGAAATACAATAAAACAGATGAGTAAATAAACAAATTAACAGTTGTGTAAAATAGCACTTTGTGGTCAATGTTCAACAGTTACTTCAAGGAAGTAATTATTTTTAACAGATGCTCTCAAATGTAACTACGATTCATTTTATAGTCTAATTTAACTCATCTGTTTTACTCATTGTAAAAGCTCGGACAAACTAATATATATTAAATATATAATGTAATATTGTAGATGTCTTGTGTAGGCCTATCATTTTATACAAAATCCTAGATTTAACCTTTAGGACCTTATTGAAACTCTTACGTTTTGATTGAGCAGTGCATACAGTAACAATAAATCAAATTTCCCCAAACTGGGGGCTTCGGGGCCCTTTTTGCCCGATTAGTTTTTTTATGACTAACCAGTGGAAAGCAGTGCGAGCCTGGCAGAGCATCTCTAGTGAGAAGAAGTGTCTGCTTATGTCTGTGGATTTTTTACTTCAACAAGGCATTGACTACAAATAATTTTCCAGCCAAATATTACATAGGCCTATTTACAGTATATCATTCTCTGCTACTGCATGCATTAGAGAAAGACTGAAGTGTCACATCTATGTCAAGTTTCTGTGTTAAGTTGGTTTCATGTTTTCTGTTGGTTTTCCATTTCCTGTTTTATTTTGTAGTCTCTCTGTTCTCTTATGTGTTGTCTTGTTTTACTTCCTGTCTTTTGGTTTTCCCACCTTTGTGGTTGTTTGCTCCTCCCTGATGTCTTTCACCTGTTCACCAGCTCTTGTGTCACCTGCCCCTTGTTAACTCTTATTTACTTGTGTATTTAGTCTCTGTGTTTTTCTTTGTGTCTTGTGGGATCATTGTCTTCGATTGTGGTGCTGTGTACTGTACTGTACTGTACTGTGGTGTAGTATTTCTCTTCTCTGGTATGTTGTCGGTGTTCCAGTTTGTTCCGTCTTCCTGGGGCCTCATTTATAAAACCTCTTATGCAAGAAAAAGTTGCGTGAAGCAAGGCGAAATTTGCCTTCGCAACATTCCTCGCAAAAGTCGGGATTTATAAAGAATTTCCATGTGTAAAAAAGGGGCCCAGTTTTCCGCAACCTTTTGACAATGAGTGTGATCGTGCGTAATGCTCCCAAGGTTTTGTAGACTGCGTTTTTGTGAACTCCGATGGTAGCCCCGTTTTCCGAACCCAATCCAGTTTTTGTTTTCCTGAACCCAACAATCCCATTCTTTCCAAGCCGACCCAGAGCCGGTCGCAGCGCACGGCGAGGGGCTGCCAGCAACAGGGAGAGGCAGGGGGTGCTCCCATACCGTGCAGAGGACGCTACAGGAGACTTTTAGCGTCAATAAGAACGACAAAGGCACCTGACCAATCGTCTGTATTTTACGAGATTGGGAGAGGGAGTGAGAATCTGTTGATGTGAGCACACTCTAACTTTTAATAATAAAGAGAAATTATGCTATTTATCATTTCTTCTAACTCAAACTCATTGGCCTTGGCCAGTGTTGGGGAGTAACGGAATACATGTACCGGTGTTACGTATTCAGAATACAAATTATGAGTAACTGTATTCCGTTACAGTTACAATTTAAATAGCTGGTATTTAGAATACAGTTACATTGTTACATGACGATACTTCTCTGTTTCACAGGTTTATTCACTCTCGCAATTCCATGCATTTCCCAGAAGCCCCAATATGAAAACGAAAAAATTTGCTATTTGCCTAATCACTGATAGAGGTAAAGATGGAGCTAGAACCGGCACAACAGAGCCAGGGCAGGAATGCGTTTCTATCTTGGAAATTCAAACAGCATTTCACATTAAAGAAAGAAGAGAGAATGAAATATAACTGTGCACTGCAGTGCAACTTCTGCTTGCCAGCAACTAACTTCCTTTCAGCGTCCAAATTACTCCACCTCCAACCTGAAGAAGCATCTTAAAGTAAGTTATTTTTAGCCAAGGGTAGTCGTCTGCTGTAGTTTTACTGGTCACCTTGCTGTTGACGTGCGACTTTACATTCTCCTACATGCTGATTTACTAGCCCCAGAGCCGTTGAAAGACTAGCCCCGTTTGACATGTAAGCTAAAATTAGCTCATGGTAGCTTAGACTGCGGTTAGATTTTTGTAGTATGCAGTTCGGGACTACAAATACAAAAATCTATCTGCGTGTTTAGGTACACATTCAGCCAGTTGGAACAGAAGAACACACCAGAATAGGCATGTTCATTCCTACTTGGAAATATTTCCTGAAAAGAAAATGTTGAGCTCTGAGGAACTGAAACAATGGCATTGGGTTCAAAATGATTTTGCCATACACTTTGATATTGCACAGAAGGTCTATAATCATAAGGCAATTGCCTAAAATGTGAGACGTGAGACTGCAACCCTTGTTTTTTGTTTCATTACACAAACTTCTGTATTTTTACATAATAGCAGTTTATGACTTTTCTGTGTGCATGCTGGTCAGAAACAGGATTATTAAAGAGTTGTTTGTTCAGCGTAAACCACCGCATCATAGTTTCATGGTTAGGAAATCAAGTGTGAAAAGTGGCAGCATTTCTTCCTGGTTGATTATCCTACTGATTATATAGTACAAGAGGCTTTGGTTTCAAAGTAAAGCTGGGCATTTAAGTGAAATGTGAGCCTGCATACTGATTAATTTGTGTGTGTGTGTGTGTGTGTGTGTGTGTGTGTGTGTGTGTGTGTGTGTGTGTGTGTGTGTGTGTGTGTGTGTGTGTGTGTGTGAAGGCGTATACATTTGTATAATAGGTGTATAAATGCATCACTTATATGGTCAGCTTCTGTTCAGGTGCGATATATAAAAATCTCTCTATCTGTTGTCTGCATTCAGAGAGACAGGAAAAACACACTCTCACCTCATCTTACACTCTTGTCCTCATCAATCATACACACACATGCAAACAATCAACCAAACAGTATTAATACATTCCCAGCTTCGCAAAACAATCTGTTATCTTTACTCGTATTCATTCATTTGACAATGAGCTTGCATGCCGCAAACTAGAGTATTTGGCAATCAGACAATAGTGTCTTTATTAAGGACATTTTAGAATTTTGCAGATGATGTGGATATATAAACTTAGCACAAAAAGTAAGGAAATTTGTTTGGTAGATTCTTTCTCTGTGGTAACAATGCTTTTTGGCAATAAATCTTATACCGTTGGAAAGCCTGTTTAGTTCCCTTTCAAATGGTGCCCCATTTGTAAGGAACATGCATGTGTGGGATGAGCAGCAGCTCATGGGTATGTGGGTTGTGCCCATGAAAATTTTGCGAAATCTTCTCTGCCAATGTCAAACAGTTTATTCTGCCTTTGACTCGTTTGGTGGATTGGATGATTGAAGTTTGAAGAAACAAGACATATTGGCAATTTAACAATTTATTCATTTCACAAACAGGAGCCTCAGTAGCGTGTGGAAGAACCATACACAGCCACAACAGCCTGGCACCTCCTCCTCATGCTGGTCACCAGCCTGGTCACACACTGCTGTGGGATGGCATCCCATTCTTCAACCAGCATTTGTCGCAAGTCAGCCAACGTGGTTGTGTTGGTCACTCTGGCACGAACAGCACGCCCAAGCTGATCCCACAAGTGTTCAATGGGGTTGATGTCAGGACTGCTGGCAGGCCATTCCATCCTCTCCACTCCCACATTCTGGAGGTAGTCTCTGATAAACCCCGCCCTGTGGGGGCGAACGTTGTCATCTTGGAGGATAGAGTTCGGTCCCAGACTGTGGAGATATGGGATTGCCACTAGTTGCAGAATCTCATTTCTATATCTCTCTGCATTGAGATTGCCTCCAATGATGACAAGCCTTGTTTTTCCAGTGAGGGAGATGCCGCCCCACACCATCACACTGCTTCCACCAAAAGGTGTTACTCTATCGGTGCAGCAATCAGCATAGCTGATTCACTCACTGGAAAAACAAGGCTTGTCATCATTGGAGGCAATCTCAATGCAGAGAGATATAGAGATGAGATTCTGCGACAAATGCTGGTTGAAGAATGGAATGCTATCCCACAGCAGTGTGTGACCAGGCTGGTGACCAGCATGAGGAGGAGGTGCCAGCCTGTTGTGGCTGTGTATGGTTCTTCCACACGCTACTGAGGCTCCTGTTTGTGAAATGAATAAATTGTTAAATTGCCAATATGTCTTGTTTCTTCAAACTTGATTGAAGAATCATCCAATCCACCAAACACCAAACGAGTCAATGGCAGAATAAGCTGTTTGGCATTGGCAGAGAAGATTTGGAAAAATTTTCATGGGTGCAATCCACATACTCAGCGCTGCTGCTCATTCCACAAATACATGTTCCTTAAAAATAGGGCACCATTTGAAAGGGAACTAAACAGGCTTTCCAACAGTATAGAATTTATTGTCAAAAAGCATTGTTAGCACAGAGAAATAATCTACCAAACACAAATGTCCTTACTTTTTGTGCTAAGTTTACATAGATATACTGTTAACACATGATGCACCTTATTTTGGCATACACAAAGATGTTGGGCAGTTTGCTATCAGAGTGCAGTGTGCAGTTCTGTGATGTCTAAAGAAGAGGACCCAATTTTGCAGATTTATCCTATCTGCCATAATAGTCCTAAAAAAAAAACATGTTGATCACTGCATGCATGTGAATGTGTTTGTAAGCATATGTGAGATACAACTGTATGGGTGTGCATGTATGTTGTGTACCTGTGTATGAAATCTTCCTCTGTGACAATAAAGACTGTATATCTGCTAAAAGTCACACAGGTAAAGCGAGGCATTCTAAATACATTTTGCTTGCAACTTTATATTTAAAGAACGGGTTCACATTTGTGGAAGTCTGTCTTAAAACAATACTGACATGTCTATATGCACATTGAAAGGAAGAAAAAAACGTCATACCCAACAGCAGTGTGGGCACATTAATGCTCACCATTCCCACATTTTATGGTCATGAGAAAAGTTTACATATTTTGGGAAAATATATCTTTAACCATTAGAGACATTTTCCATTATGAAAGGATATCTACAAGAGGAACAATTACAGCTACTGATAACTCTTTCAATGTGCATATAAATATGTCCGTATTGTTTTAAGACACACTTGAAAATGCGAAACTATTCTTTAATGAAACATTACAGCAGGCATTTTTAACCTCACTAGCAACAGCAATGATGCCCATGATACAGACCCAGTTTGACCCTTTAATTCATTATTATAAGTGTATCCTAATTAGTGAACAGCTCATATTCTGCCTTTATAGAACTCAATAAATTAGAATAATATGACATGACAAATACAAGTACTTTTACTACAATTACGATTATTTTACCACAGACAGAATTTCCTCTTAAACTCCTGTGTATCTTTAGTAACAACACCTTTTAATAAGCCATACACAGCAGACGACATTTCATGTGTTTCATGAAGCTGCGATGAAAAAAGGAAGGACTTCTGTAATCTGAATTGTGCAAGTGCCTTTTGTGTCGTGCCCAAGAATTCTACTTTCTTTAGGCCACAAAGAGGCAAGTGTAGTCTGTGGGGGCTTTATGGCAGGCAGAGAGAGGGGGTCTGATTTCACATTGTGTTGAGCAGAAACCAGGAGGGTCCCTATACAATTACCCCACAGAGCACTGAAATCTCACCTGTACACTTATAGACTCAGAACAAAATTAAACCACAGTTATTTTAGTAAATCTTTTAATGCTAGGTGCACAGTTAAAATGTATCTTCACCAAAGCACCCCAACAATGGGGTGTATTGTAATGTAATATCTTCTTTTATGTTGAATTGACACACTGTAAAGTGGTATTAAAAAAGATTTATTAGCTGAAGGTAGTAATTAAATGTATTTATTTACCTGTTGTATGTATTTTTAAGAACTTATTTGGATATCTCTTGTATTGACCTGAATCCAGGTCCACATTAAAACTCATAACCTGTCATAATGGGATACCTTTCTGCTTGCAGTTTTGACATATACTTCTGTAGTTGAACCTGCCCATTTTGAAAATACCTAAATGACATTTTCCTCAAAATCATTACCACATCAATTCTGGGGCAGTTTAGACCCACCCAGCAACCACAGGCCATTAGTCTTCTCCTCCCACACTAGTATAGCTGTGCAGGTAAGAGTTTCCACTTATTACGTTGCCCCTTCAGTGTTGGCAGGAAGCAGAAGAGGGGAGGTGACAGAGAGCAACAGAGAAAGGGAACGCCAGGGAGAGAGAGAGAGAGAGAGCTCATTCACTTCAACCACAGCTGACAAAAAAACACTACAAAGTGCATCACAGGTGAGTCGACTTTAATAGAAACATTGCTGATTTTAAAGATGTATTTTGTGAGCATGATTTAAATTCAGCCGAATAGAGCTTTGATGTTTGTCCACAGGGAATCACAGAATGATGCAGGTTAACAGTGGTGCTATTGTAGCCAGTGAATGATACAGCAGGGGAATTTTGTGGTATCTGTTATGTTTTGACGTTTCTGTTACAAATATTATTTTGCGTAAGCATTATGAATATGATAATTAGTAGAATAAGTAAATTGCTAACAACACACATTTTGATAAATATGAGTGAACTGTCTAAATTATATATTGTCAATTTGAATTTATTTGTTAGTGTCACAATCAATTTACTGAGTCCTATATCTGAAAATTATTCACAAAATGTCAGGTTTTCTGTTTGTAGCGTCTCCTCCTTTTAGAAAGAGACACAATTTATTAACCTTAAATTCATGAATAGTCTGTTATAAATATGCACAGCATGTGATACCGGGTTCCTTTTGTTTTCATTTAACTAGTCCTATAATTAACTTGATTCACCAGTACAACATAATAAAAATGTACATAGTGAGTTTATGTAACAAGACTAACAGGAAGGTGTTTACAGCATGATCATTTAGCACCTGAACACACCTCTTGATGCACTGTACATCAAATTGAATAACTTTTAAGAAATGTAATCTTCAGTTTTCCCATTTAAACTCTGCATTTTCATCTGAAAGCCAAAATGGCCACTGTTGTCACTCAGTTTCCAGGGTGTAGAGCCCATAGGAGGCCGTGCTGGGTTCCAAGGGGAGAGGGGAAAAACAAGCTGTGCTGCTTAGTGGTTCTCCCAAGGGGACTGATCGAGGAACAAACACATTTTAATTGTGTTCACTGATAAACCGCTGTAAACAGAGACACTTAGGATGTACTTGTGTGTCACTACACAGACCTAATTTTAGCAGAAATGACCTCATGAGGGGGTGACCATGGATAGAAATTGCTTATCATACTTACACTTAAAATGTTATGGCCAAAGCTTTTGTTCTAGTGACACTAATGTAAGAAACTGTCTAAAATATGAAATAGGTAATCAATTTCTTATTATTGTGACTCAACCAAACATTTATTATATCTATATCTATAAATATAGATGTATTGTTTCTGTGAAACTGATCTCATAATCAGAGTTATGATATATATATATATATATATATATATATATATATATATATATATATATATATATATATATATAACACCAATTATAAGATCAGTTTCACCGAAACAATTAGAAGGATGGTAAACAAAGGAGACCACAGATGACTTGAGCTCTCACAGATCAAAGGAACTGCCTAGGTGGGTTACAGTGAATGAGCACGGCTATTATTCAGAGGCCTATTAGCAAGGGTAAACAGTTTGAATTGTGCCATCCATCATAAAGATCTTTTGTCACCACACATATAAAGTTTGTTATTGCTCAGTTTATTCTGCAAGCAGAGATGTGTCATTGTGTCTGTTAAACGTTGTGGACCATAATAGCAGAACATCCATAAGCTGTTTCATTCATGTTAATTGTATGTTTTATCCTTCCCTTTATCAGGATTTTTGACAGATATGGCTTCATTACAGGCTGGACAAAGATCTTTCTCCCTTTCTGCCAATGTAATAATGGCCTCCACTACTTTTATAAAAGACACAGGTATGAGTGTGTTTGCTTATTTAAAGTCACTGTCAGTGGTCACATTCAAGCTCAAATAGTAAAATCTGTGAATCTGTTCTTTCCACCAATTTTGGCTGTAAAGTCAAGTGAAATGTATTTACATAGCTCAAAATCACAAATTTGCCAATCTGTACAGCATATGATATGACACCCTCTATCCTTAGATTCTCAATTCAGATAAGGATAAGAAGAGACATTTTCCAAAAAAGAAATAAATTTAACAGGGTAAAAATGAAGATATTGGATTTAGCTGTTCTCTTATGGGGGACATAAATATCTGCACCACAATTCATGGTAACCCATCCAATAGGAAAAACAAATACTCAAAGAATTTCACCAAACCACAAATCAACCTCATGGATGTGTTTGAAGCAGACCGTGATGAAGGCCACATGGCAAAATGTGTTGGTCTCACAGAAGTACAAGTGTACATCTTTGTACTGATGAAATTTGGAACCACTTCTGACTTTTTCCCTGCATTACATTTATTTAGCTGCACTTTTGAAGTAAGTGTGTGCAGTTGTGGCAGAAATCCACCCTGGTGCTTGATGCAAAGTACAGAATTCATGGCTATTCATCCAATTGTTGTGGAGATATTTATGTCAAGACCAAAGTGGTGGACAGACTGACAGACACACTGCTATTGTGGCTAAAGTTTTTAATATTAGTCTTCCAGTGATATTCAACAACAACAAAAATATCAACGTCATGGTGGTAGAGGTACAGTCATGGTATTACCTAAATCAGTAGGCTTTATCCTCAGGGGACCATTCATCTCTGTGCAAGATCTTACGACAATCCATCCATAAAAAGGTTTCTAAAATTAGCCTTTCAGTTCACTCAAATGGTAAATGGTCTGCATTTATAAAGCACTTTTACAATGGCAATGGTGGCAAGGCCATGTAAGGTGCTGCCATCAGGAGCAACTTGGGGTTCAGTGTTTTGCATAGGACAAGACACAGGAGGAGCTGGGGATCAAACCGTCAACCTTGTGGTTAAAGGTCGACCCACTTTACCTCCTGAGCAACAGCTGCACAGGACAACACATTGGCATTTTAGGACTACTTCAAAGTACTTGTATTGTTAATCCTAAATCCACTTTTTACCTTACAGCCATTTTAATTAATTATTCCAGTGTTTATTTTAGGGTAACAAATGTAATTTCGCTAAAATTATGAAAAGTGCCAAACTAAGCTAGATAACTAACTAACAAATTATTTCACATCTGGTTTCCATACAGTAAAATACATACATTTTCCTGTTGTGTTTTCCAAAATGCCAGGCTGCACAGGCATCCTGCGCCTCCTACTGTTAGGACTACTTCTGCCATCAATATTAGTCTCCGGCCAAATCGCTGCAGTCCCAACAGACGCCACAGCAACCACCAATTCTAACCAGCCCCTCACCACCACTGGAAGCACAACAACAGCTCCTTCCATCTCTACCACCGCTGGACCCACAATAAACTCAACCACCGTTGGGTCCTCCACCACCTTTGGAGGTACAGAATTTACCACCACCACCCAGTCTCTCACAGCATCCACCACTAGCACCCAGTCCCCTACAACTCCTATCACATCTGAAGGTACAGCAACCACCACCTCTGGAGGCATAGCAACTACTCCCACTCAGTCCCTCACAACCAGCTCCGGAGACTCAGCATCAACCACTACCACCCAGTCCCCCGCACCCACTACCACCTCCGGAGACTCAGCATCAACCACTATCACCCAGTCCCCCGCACCCACAACCATCTCCGGAGGCATAGCACCCACCCAGTCACCCACAACCATCTCCGGAGACTCAGCATCAACCACTACCACCCAGTCCCCCGCACCCACTACCACCCCTGGAGGCATAGCACCCACCCAGTCACCGACAACCATCTCCGGAGACTCAGCATCAACCACTACCACCCAGTCCCCCGCACCCACTACCACCTCCGGAGGCTCAGCATCAACCACCGCCACCCAGTCCCCCGCAACCACTAGCACCTTCGGAGGCATAGCAACCACCCAGTTTCCCACAACCACCTCCAGAGACTCAGCATCAACCACTACCACCCGGTTCACCCACAACCATCTCCGGAGACTCAGCATCAACCACTACCACCCAGTCCCCCGCACCCACTAGCACCTCCGGAGGCATAGCAACCACCCAGTCACCCACAACCACCTCCAGAGACTCAGCATCAACCACTACCACCCAGTTCCCCGCACCCACCTCTGGAGGCATAGCATTAACAACTACCACCTATATACCCACAATCACTACCACCTCTGGAGGGTCAGCAACCACTACTCAGTCTGGCATCAACACAACAACCACTGTCAATTCTGCATCTTCAACTTCTACGACCACATCTAATTTAATCAGTGCTGCAATTTCAGGAAAACCCTCTGCCTCTTCTACAGTAGGTTCGACAGCCATGATGCAGCCGAGCACTGCCATGGTCACAGGTGGAACCAGTTCATCTTCCTCCATGACTTCAAACTCTGGTTCCATGACCTCATCGATGTCCACCATGTCATCGATGTCATCAAACTCCACTGGTATGTTTAGTTTCACTAAATAATACGTTAACTTCCCAGGCTTTATTTTTCTATTTTAAAAATTAGAAAACTATTTTATTTTTATTTCTCTGGCTTTCTATCTTCTACCTTTGATTGTGACACCCATTGTTTTGCCACAGGTAGTACGAATGGAACCACTATGGTAAGTCCTACTTCAATGAGCATGGCAAGTCAACCTTACTAGAGAGAAGTCTAATTTTGTATTTGCATGTTTCCCTTTAGCCTCTCATCTTCATCACGTGCCTTTTATCTCACTCAAACACAGATACGCTGCCCCTTATTCAACTGTAACTACTCAGACTGCTACACAATGTACACCAGTCAGAATGCCACTCAATGTGCTGCTGGCTTATGTCAGGTAGGTAGGGAGGCAAATGACAGCCAAAACCTCTTAACTTTATAAAAAAAAAATATTTTTCATATACTCAACAAATTATAATCAAATGTCCTAAAATGCATCACAACCTATGTATGCACATCCATCGAAATATGCAAATGTTCTGTATTAGTAATCCATAGAAGCAACTGAGCATTCAAAAGATGGACAAGTAAATGCTAATAATCCTTTTGGTATACACTTATCACTTTTACTCTTTACATAATGTAATTCAGTATAGTATTATATTTTGCTATATGGTCCATAACATTTATAGAAAGAAAAAATGCAAAGGCAATTAAAATGTGTCTTCTAATGTGTCATTCTGCAATGTATCAGCTGATTAGACGCATGGACATGTGCTACACTGTTAGCTGCAGCGCCTCCTGTGCTGATACTTGCGTCAACACCTCTCAGACCAACTGCTCTATGAGTTGCTGCAATTCGACTGGCTGCCTCAATAGCAGTTTTGCTTCCATGATGATGATGACAACCACAGGTATGCGTTCATGACTCTCATAAATGTTTTTTTTTTTATCATCCTCACACTGTCCTTAAAAAATATTACATGTTATCTCATGAGTCATGAAAGTTTGCACTTTTAGTCATAAGTTTGCAATTTCCCAGTCCCCCGCACCCACTACCACCCCTGGAGGCATAGCACCCACCCAGTCACCGACAACCACCTCCAGAGACTCAGCATCAACACCTACCACCCAGTCCCCCGCACCCACTACCACCTCCGGAGGCTCAGCATCAACCACCGCCACCCAGTCCCCCGCAACCACTAGCACCTCCGGAGGCATAGCAACCACCCAGTTTCCCACAACCACCTCCAGAGACTCAGCATCAACCACTACCACCCAGTCCCCCGCACCCACTACCACCCCTGGAGGCATAGCACCCACCCAGTCACCCACAACCATCTCCGGAGACTCAGCATCAACCACTACCACCCAGTTCCCCGCACCCACCTCTGGAGGCATAGCATTAACAACTACCACCTATATACCCACAATCACTACCACCTCTGGAGGGTCAGCAACCACTACTCAGTCTGGCATCAACACAACAACCACTGTCAATTCTGCATCTTCAACTTCTACGACCACATCTAATTTAATCAGTGCTGCAATTTCAGGAAAACCCTCTGCCTCTTCTACAGTAGGTTCGACAGCCATGATGCAGCCGAGCACCGCCATGGTCACAGGTGGAACCAGTTCATCTTCCTCCATGACTTCAAACTCTGGTTCCATGACCTCATCGATGTCCACCATGTCATCGATGTCATCAAACTCCACTGGTATGTTTAGTTTCACTAAATAATACGTTAACTTCCCAGGCTTTATTTTTCTATTTTAAAAATTAGAAAACTATTTTATTTTTATTTCTCTGGCTTTCTATCTTCTATCTTTGATTGTGACACCCATTGTTTTGCCACAGGTAGTACGAATGGAACCACTATGGTAAGTCCTACTTCAATGAGCATGGCAAGTCAACCTTACTAGAGAGAAGTGTAATTTTGTATTTGCATGTTTCCCTTTAGCCTCTCATCTTCATCACGTGCCTTTTATCTCACTCAAACACAGATACGCTGCCCCTTATTCAACTGTAACTACTCAGACTGCTACACAATGTACACCAGTCAGAATTCCACTCAATGTGCTGCTGGCTTATGTCAGGTAGGTAGGGAGGCAAATGACAGCCAAAACCTCTTAACTTTCTAAAAAAAAATATTTTTCATATACTCAACAAATTATAATCAAATGTCCTAAAATGCATCACAACCTATGTATGCACATCCATCGAAATATGCAAATGTTCTGTATTAGTAATCCATAGAAGCAACTGAGCATTCAAAAGATGGACAAGTAAATGCTAATAATCCTTTTGTTATACACTTATCACTTTTACTCTTTACATAATGTAATTCAGTATAGTATTATATTTTGCTATATGGTCCATAACATTTATAGAAAGAAAAAATGCAAAGGCAATTAAAATGTGTCTTCTAATGTGTCATTCTGCAATGTATCAGCTGATTAGACGCATGGACATGTACTACACTGTTAGCTGCAGCGCCTCCTGTGCTGATACTTGCGTCAACACCTCTCAGACCAACTGCTCTATGAGTTGCTGCAATTCGACTGGCTGCCTCAATAGCAGTTTTGCTTCCATGATGATGATGACAACCACAGGTATGCGTTCATGACTCTCATAAATGTTTTTTTTTTATCATCCTCACACTGTCCTTAAAAAATATTACATGTTATCTCATGAGTCATGAAAGTTTGCACTTTTAGTCATAAGTTTGCAATTTCTTCAAAATCTAATATTTTACTCTGATCCACAATTCCACAATTATAGTAATTGCAACCACGACAACAACACCCACCCAAACCACTACAACGACTACCACCAGTCCGAAAACAACAGCAAGCAATGTAAGGACAAAGGCACAAATTGTCTTTGTGATTGTCAATGAAAAAAAAATTGTATATACAATATTAACCTTTAACCAACTCCCAGTGGTTATACTAACTTCCTGCCAATTATTTTATATTTTATGAAGTATAGAACTATATAACAGTTTGTCAAACATTGTAAGTCAGGTGTGATATGAGATTAGTATCGTCCTTTCTTCTGTGTTGTTTTTTAAGGGAAATAAATGCCATACAGGTGTGTGTACTGGTACAGATTGCTACACAAAATTCAAAGAAGTCCAAATATGCTCCACCTCAGAGCCCCACTGTCAGGTGAGAACTGCTCTAGCAACCTTTAATACCATCTTACTAAATATAAGATTGAAATGTGACACAAGTTCATTTTGGTTCATTTATGCTGGCTTTCTGTTTTTATTTTTGTGTTTGTTTAGCACCTTAGCAAAATTGTCCTTGCCCCACATGCATAGTTTTTTTTCAGCACAAACAAAGACTGCCTTAACAAATTTGTCAATTTAACAAAGTAGGAAGTAACCCAAAATACAAGAAAAGAATTGGTCAAAATATTGTTATAACAGTTTAGGGTGGTAAACATTTTTCACTATTTATACAGACAACTACTGCAGAAAAATGAATGAAAAATGAAAAACTATAAAGAAATAGCCTTTATTTACATTGTTCAAAGAGATTTTATCCCAAATGTGTGTTTTAGTCGAAAGTCTATGAATGCCTGTAAATCACGGAAAATATTAATTCAAAGTTTTAAAACGATTTTTTTCAAAAAACAAATTTACAGATGTAAATGAGATACTGTGTGAAAGTCCTTTGAGCACATTTAACTTGTCTCAGATTGTCTATATATGATATAAACATGTTACTATATATAAAACATGCTCAGTGTTTTCAACAATGAATGGACAGAAAACAAACATTTAAATATCTCATATTTAGACTTTCAGCCACTTGTACTGTAGGCCCTGCACTGTTCTTTCTCACTCACTGTTGCCTTTGCAGCTGAAAAAGGAGACCAAAGATTCCAGTTTCCAGTGGACAGCAGGTTGCACCAACTGTTCTGGCCAAACCCCATGCAAGACCTCCACAGTACCTCCATGTCTTCTGGAGTGCTGCAACGCCACCACTTCAGCCTCCTGCCTTGTGTTGAATGGTACGCTGAATGTCCCCAATTTCGCCACAAGAGGTCCTCATCTTCATAAAGAATTGATTGCTTCCTTAATTTGCCTGCTCGCCATCACTTTGCTGCTGTGAGTGACTGAGTAGGAGCGTGCTCAGCTGCTGTGTAGGTCATTAGGTAATCAGAGCTTTGTGTAACTCTCAGTCCCTCCATTACAATAAGCTTAGCAGTACAGAGGATAACACTACTTCATTGACACCCATTTATCTCACTGATATTCTTGTTTTATTAACATTTCCCAATCACATTTTATCTCTGGTTCAAGACCAATGAAACATGTCTTTGAACAGTATTTCTAAATGAAAAATTGTCAACTTCAGGAATCAAGAAAAACAGGCCAGAAGCAACTCAGTCTTCACATCACTTCACATTTCAGGTGTGAACCACCTTTATATTTAAAAAAAATTATATATTTAAAGAAACTTTGTTCTTAGTGAAGCTTTAAGAAATCATTTTTAAATAGCTAAACATCTTGTAATTAGTTTGAGCCATGACCTTGCCCATAACTGTAATTGAATGTAGGTGCTGTCTTCTTAAAGAAAGCCAACAACAGTTTCTAGTTTAATTTTGGCAGGAGTGAGTGAGCCTAAACACAACGTTTTATGTTAACATGGTTATAAATGTTTAATTACAAAAACCTCTCCCTATCATCTCGAGCCATTGTGAGAGTGACGCAGCTATGACTTTACATGCACTTTATGAAACACAAATGTTGAGCGTTGTGAAGGTTCGCTGAATCATTGCTGTAGAAGTTTATCATAATGAAATGTGCAATTTAGTACTTTTGGCTACTTTTTGTCTAATATCTTTGTGAATCGTGAATTGGATTTCTATATTGTGTGGTTTACAAAGTATATTTTAAGGTATATGGTGTCATGTAAATGTTAAATGAAATCAGAATTTAAGAACAAACAATTTATTCTAGTTTTGTGTACTGTATAACATTTTGATTGTGCCTGAAAATGAAATGAATCTAATAAATAACATGTCATGAATCATAATTTGATTAAGTCACATGTTTGAGTGGGGTGAAAGGTGGACATTTCTAGTGGCTCATAGCACCTAAATGTTCCACAAAATTCCAGCAGGATTATTTTATTATTAATTGTGTTAATCTTTATCTTGGTTATGTCCACTTTTCTTCAGCCTTTGGCTAACTGAATCAAGTGGTTAGGTAAGTGATTCCTCACATTTGACTTTGAGATAGTGGAAAGCGCTATATAAATTCAAATTATTATTATTATTATTATTATTATTATTATTTTCCAGAACGTCTATAGCTTCTATATAGAGATAATTAAGAAGGCTACATCTATGAAGTACAATTTTTACTTTACTTGCCTATCTCCATTTTCTTTTACTTCTAATTCACTACATTTCAGCAGTTGCTGACTTTTAAGAATAGGATTTTTAATCAAGATAAGCTTATCAAATAAAATAAAATATATTGCTGTTGTCTTAGCTTGTGATCCTTTATTCCGTAGATCCATGTCCAGTTGGGGCCCCCTGTCACATTTCAGATGTGTATGAGTTTTTAGCAGTCCGACAGAAAAGACATTTTACTGAGAATACTTATAGTTTTACATGGGAATTTAAATGCAGGGTCTTTACTTGTAAGGGAGTATTTCTTACATTATTGTATTGGCACTTTTATATAAGAAGCCCA
Organism: Sander vitreus; assembly: GCF_031162955.1. Lineage (NCBI taxonomy): Eukaryota > Metazoa > Chordata > Actinopteri > Perciformes > Percidae > Sander > Sander vitreus. The sequence continues at coordinate 10,271,649 of NC_135860.1, forward strand.
AAGGATCTGAATACTTTTTAAACCTGATTTGAAACAGTTCTCATTCTCAAATACAAATGTTGTTCTTACAGTTCAGTAAGAACAAGTTTGAGGCCACTATGCAGAAAATTGGATATTCTCTCCCTTTTACAATACAGTTCTGCCTGCATGACTGAGGAACTCCTGTGCTAGAGCTAAAATGATAAATCGGTAAATCGTTTTTTTACTATTTGCAACTATTTTCAACTTTTTTTCTATTTGCAAATAATTCACTACTGTACAACAAAATTGACCCAGAAATGCAATATTATATTTATTTTTTAACTGCATGAATGTATGTGACCCTAACACTACAAATGTATCACAAAGGCGTTAAACCTAATTGACCTGATGGCTCATCCAACCTCCTCGAAAGCTTTGATATAACTTTGTAGGAATTGGGATAGGGCTCTATTGTAGGACTAATCCTCTTTGGATCAAAAGCCTGAGGCCTAATCCAAACCAAACTGAGCTGATGACAGCCCAGGTGTGACGTCACCGCGGGTGCACAGGGCGATCCTGGATTCAGTGCGTGGCAGTCAGACTGGGTCGGGCCAGCAACGGAGGAAGAAGAAGAGGAAAACATCTGGCTCGAAAAGGAATATATCATGTCGGATTACACGAGGCCCCTGAAGTGTCTCTTCTCCTGCTGTGCACTTTGAGAGTAATAGGATAACTAGGGTTAGCCTACTCAAACTCCTCCGGATAGTTTCGTCTGGGAAGCGTGGGGGGGCAGAAGTTGTCACACAAGTCTTCACTATGGATCAGTCCGTCGCAATTCAAGATACGTTGGAAAGGGAAGAAAACTGCATCATAGTATCCTTTGGGACATTCATACGGTGATTGATGGATTATGAGCACTTCAAACGAAGGATTAGGCTATGTCTGCTTCAAACTACATTGAACTAACTCCGTTGTAGAATAATAGCAGAGAGGACTGTAAGATTAAGTCTCGGCCACATGGTTGACATCCATCTGAATAAACAGTAGGCTACAACCTCACTTAGGCTGTGATTTCAATCTAGGTATTTACGGTGCATGTTTATAGCACTAGTGTATGTTTAGTCGGGTGTGACTTCCCAGAGATTTGGGCCAACGTTTGTCGTGACACCTTTCATCCACAAGATGGCAACTCTGTGTCACCAGCTGCTGCTTTCTCATAGGTGGTGGTAGTGGTGGTGTAAGACTTCACAACAATACTCAATACAATACTTCACAAGAAATACTCTAATGCAAGCAAAGGTCCTGCATTCATAATGTTACTTAGGCTAAGTAAAAATACTGTTTATGCAGCAGAATTATATAATATTTGACTATTATTAATGACCACTAACGTAAGCAGCCTTTTAATGTTGCATGTGATCGAGGAGGACCTAATCTTTGCTATTTTTCACACTGCTGGGTAGTTACATCTATAAGATTGTATCGTATTTTATAATATGGTTAATATGTAAATTATTCATTTGTTATGTAACTACAGATGTCAGATAAATGTAGTAGAGTAAAAATAAAAAGTATATTTCCCAGTGAAATGAAGAGGAATTAGCATACAATTGAAATACTCAAGGACAAGTACTTAACCACTTGTTATACTGCAGGAAACAAACTTAAAATGTTGCCCATTGTACTGAAAAAAAATGAGTTGAAATGAGAGGAAGGTCATATTTCCTGGTGCAACTGAAGGAACACATGAACATATTTCCTCTATATCCTTAACTAAACTACAAACATGCTGTCCAATGCGATGTCTTCTTTGATAACACTACAGAGAGCAGACTGCTGGGATTGGTGGAGTCTACAAAAGAGCATGCGTGAGTTTTAAAAGATACCACAAATAGGCTATAATATGGCTTCTGTGTATTGTTGACTATAGTTGTATTCAAAGGTTAACAATGTAATTTTATAAGGAGAGGGAGTGACATCATTATGCAATCCAGGGCAAGGCCAGAAACTGGCCTAAAAATGACCACAGAGTTGCATCAACCTGTCTGACACAGTAACCAAGATTATATATTATATGAAAATGGTAGTAGTTACTGCAGCGCTGCAAGGCTATTGGCTTGCATTGTATTTTAATAAAAGTTGGGTTTTTATTGTGTCCACCCATGCACATGCCTTTAGATTGTTATCTAAATCCAATTGTAATATTTTGTAGAATCTTTATTTATACCCATCGAAGGATGGCCATTACTGCTGATGACGTGTCACTGGAGGACATCATACCCATCTCCCTCGACTTTGCTGTCGTGGAGGGTGAGCTGCTTTCATATTTTTATTTTCAGACTGGCAACTAAAAAGGAGAAATAATAATGTGTTTCTCGAGATACGGTATAGTCTCTGAAGTGTCCTCACACATTTCTCATGCTGCATTCTTTTTAGTTTCCTCATCAGAGGAACTTGCGGTTGTGGGTGAGTAACCCTAATTTCAATACAGCTTGATCATTATGCGCTACATAACCGGTACACTGCATGAAACTGAACATTGTGTTTTTTCCTGTGTTCTTCATCTGATTCTAGGAGCCGATACTAAAATGAGAGTAAGCTACCAGGAAGAGGAATTAGAGCTCAGACTTCCTTTTGGGTCCCACTCCAGGCTCTTCCTTAGTGAGGTCAACAGGGCGTGGAGTGGTAGGTCAGCCCTCGGAGATGTGTGATATTTTTACATGACATATCTGTAATTGCTCGAGGAGAAGAAAGAAGGCCCCTTTGAAAATTAATGCATGTTATTGAGATGACATTGGCAAGGACACCACCTAAAGTCATGAATATATATGGAAAAAATACCATTTATTCATACAGTGCAGTAACATGGACCATATCCTCTTTATATACATTTGGGTTTAGTAGTACATATCTTCAGATTTTCTTTTCTGAACAATGTTGGAGGCACCCACGTGTGGAGAAGTACAAGTAGTCTACTCTAAGCCTCTGTTTGGCAGAAACCTGCTCAGCCAGTCTTCAATTGCCTTGAGGTTACATTATGTAGCAAGCTATAAAATACCTTTTGTTTTTTATAATTTTACATTAGTTTACTCGAAAATAAATTAAAAACAGTACACATTTGTGAGACTGTAGGTGGCTGTGTTTCACAACTTACGCCAGTTTTAGAACTACAAACCGGTGGTGTCCCTTCATCTGTCAGTTACTGGTTACATGAGACATAGCTGACAAAAAAGAGAGAGACATAGACAGATAGAGAGAGAAGGGGTGGAGTTTGGATGGTGTACTCTGTAAAACTGCTTAAAAAAGGACTTGTATCTTTCTTTTAAATGCCTTAATGAACAGATTTTTGCTGTTCATCTGAAATGAATGGGCCATTGAAAGGTTAATAGACCATCTGCTTCTGTAAGAGATGTGTCACTTTTGCCACTGGCTCACTATTTTTCATGGTGAACACAGACAAAGTCTGATATCTTGTATGTGTTACATTTTTTTGTGGTACTCTAAGATTATCCACACATGCTTTTAACCTGGTGAGGGATACCAGTGACGGAACGATTTAATGACCTGGCACCTGTTGTTGTAACAAGGAAGAGTGTGAAAAACAGTAAATGTAAGCAGCTAAAAGAGAGATCTGTTTTATTCACTGCAGCACCTGTATCTTGTAATCACACTTAAAGCAGTAGAGCACAAAGTGTGAAGGTGGTCTTACAAACTAGGAGAGGCAGATATGAAAGAGCAAGATATAGAAAGCTTTGAAAAGGACCGCTCTTCTATTTATTTGTAGCACAAGTGGGATTGATAAATAAGGGTTTATTGTTTATGCTATGAATCTTACCAATTCTGTTGCGCTCACGTCTCCACTTTTGCCTGAAAACAAATCAGCACTATGCAAAGTTCAGATCCAGCTGTATACATTCTGTTTATCTGTGTTTTAAGCCCCCAACGTCTCCTTCCAGGCAGCGCTGCCTGGAAGGCACTAGGATTGGGCGATGGTTATGGTTATGCTTATGGTTATGGTTAAGGTTAGGGTTAGGTGCCTTGAAGTCAACGGTTGCAGCGCTGCCTGGAAGGAGACGTTGGGGGCTTAAAACACCATCAAGCTTACATTCTCCACTCCAATATTCTCCAATATTGCAATTATGCTATATTATCATATTAACTTGTTCTCATTCTCTCACTCTCTCTGTCTGTCTTCCTTCAGATGTTTGCAAGACAACCACACAGGCACCAAAGTTTGAGTGGATCAGCAAGTACCACAAAGCCACCAGAGGCCTTGGAGTTGTCAAACAGGCCCTTGCTCCCCTCGGCACAACAGTCAACAAACTCAACCAGCACCAGAAAAAAGGTTTGTCATCTTAGTTCTATTTGTAGAATTTCCCAGCCAGTATCTTTATGTCCAATAAAACGTATAAATGATGATAAATTGAAATACTGTAGGACCAGTATTTGTGCAGTAGATTTAAAAAAATGCTCTGCTTTATCTCTCTTTTTTTGGGATTGAAAGCTGCACATAGATAAAAGTCTACATTAGAGGTTTGCATGATAAAACCGGGCCGTTATGCAAGTACCACTTCCTTTGGTTAAACACTGGAGGGTTTTAAAAGTAATGTACCTTCTACCTATAAAGTGGGCTTATTAGATGATACAGGCAGAAAAGACAACCACATATTAAAAAAAAATCTGCAACAAGATTCCATATAAGATCTCTCAAGTCATGCTGTGAAACGTACATTTGTATGCTAGTTTGTGGAATTTGTCTTACATGTTGATGGCCCATTTCACCCAGATTTCATACATTATGTGTTTGCTTGCTAGATTAGAGCCATGCTGTTTATAACATGTATGCAAAAGTAGAAAGACACAAAAGTCTAATGTTCATGCAAATCATAGGCTACCATATTTTTCATCAAACTAGCCCTTACAGAGTGTTTTAATAGGCTATATGGGACATAGTTTCCCAGTTGTATTTAAACAAAAGGCTTACACAATGTATTTGTCTTCTTGGAGTGCATGAGCTTAATTTCCCGATGTAATACTGATATGATGAAGCATTTTCCGGTCGCATTTTCTGCATAGTAGATTTCTGTTTGTTCAGCCTCCTGTCCAGTAGGTCCTCCTGTCTCTGCAGCAGCAGGAAGGTAAACTCCTCCTACTAAAACGTTAGCATGGGCAGGTCTGACACAAAGTGGACATTGCTCTTCTGCACAGAATGCGTGGAAACTGTGCATGGAGATGTCTAGTGTGATGATGAGAGATTCTGGTATGAAAAATATTTTTACATGTGTTGATTTTTTTTAAATAGTGAAAGGAAACGCCATCGCATCACTATATTTAGCATTGAGTCCACGCTAATAAGCTAGCTTCCTAGCTAATGCTAAAGCAAATAGTAACGCGGCGGTAACGTTAGTTAGGCTAACGTTAGTTGTTATTTCAAAGAAGCTTAGCTTTAGCCAGATTAGCTAAAGGGCCAGTATTCGTCAGGCGGAATGATGGTTATCCTAATGACGTTAGTGGCTATTAATTGTATCCTGTTGCTACCTCAATATAAAGCTACCGTGAATGTTAGCCTACGTATACGGTGGATACACTTATGACCGATGTTTGTCCTTGCTAAATCGTCATGGTGTTGTCTCTGTCTATGTGACAGAAAATGACACACCTGTTGTCGTTGGTGGTGCAATAACGTATTTTATAGTGACACCGAATTGTGTCATTTATTGGGGTGTTTTGTCTTGCTTCTTAGGAAATGTGCTGTTTTATTTTCACTTGTGGCTCATCCTCTAAGATCAGTTGTCTGTAAACTTTCTTCCGACTGCCTGGCAATGAGATTGAGAGCTTACAATCGGCTTTGCCTTCACCTGTGAGAAAAGCCTCTCGGTCATTTAAATGATCCAAACGTTTTATTAAGGCAAGAGGTACATTTTTATTTTATTTGCAACAATAGATGTAGCTAACGTTACTGTTGATAATAAAAAGATATCACCAAAGTGGTTCCTCTGCAGTTACTTTTAGATCAGGGAAGTTGTGCAATGTTGAACTTTGTGCACTTGTAGTTAAAAAGCTATGACTATTTTAATACTAAGAGCCTGAGACCTGATAAGACAACTTGACATAGACACTGAGTTGTGATCAACTGCAGATAAAGAGGCATAGGCATGTGAAATTGCAGTTTGTCAGACTTCATACAACTAACTCCTCTGTGGTTGAACGTTTAGTTAAGCTCATTAGCTCAAAGCATGAGCAGGAATGTAAAATATGGCATGAAATATGTCAGGTACTCATACACAAAACCCTCATGGGGTCTGTGGATCACTCATGTATAACTACCATTTGAGAATTGAAATCAAGTCACATTTGTTTTAATTCTTGTTTTGCAAGTTTGCTTTATTTTTCAACGATAATCTCAGTTTTGTATGGTACGATGTTTATTGTTTCACTGCTGCTGTTCTTTTTCCAGATACAGTGTAGTTCACTGAGGAAACGTGTAGAACAGTTGTACACAACAAGTCTGTTGTATGTTAATTTTGATGCACCTGGTATAGCAGTTTACAATACACACTATAAAGTTGCTGTACCATCAATGCTAAAAAGAAATGGATGAACCCATCTCTAATGGGTTACGGTTTAAGGGTTAGGGTTATTAATAGCCTACTCATGATGTCTTTTTTTATAGGTTAACTCTTGTTTGTCTTTGTGTGCACATGGAGATTATCACCATCTCAAATGTAGCATGCTGTGCACACTTCCAAAAGCATTTCACAGTTTGCTGGTAGTTTTCTCAGTCAAACAAAGGGCCATCTTCTTCTCCTGTTCACGCAAACAACAAAGTCACTGGTTTTGAATTAAAACTTTAAAAAAAAATGGTGCTTATATTTGACCTTGCAAAGCCTAGCCTTTTTTGTTCTTGTTTCATTGTTTTTTTTTAGAAAATGGCATAAGCATTTCTGACATGTTGACCTTTTCTCAGAGTCGCCTTTGTAAAACAATGATTCAGCAAAAAATAATGTCGCACCAATTGTGGTAATAGTGATAAAAGCAATAGACATTTTGGTTGTAAATGACTCAGACTTTAGTGCTGCATTCGACACAGCTGTGGCAAAAATCACACCTTTCTATCAGATGTTGGGATTAGCAAAGCTTTGTCAGTCAGACTTATTTTAACTTTAATTTGCATTGTTTGGATAGGATTTATTTTAAAATTTTCCCAATCCCTTTTGTTTCACGGGTTTATTCTCTTTTTTATTTCCTTACCCCTGTGACCTTTTTCTGAAAATATTTGTATCATTTTATTAGTAGTAGTACCGTTGACATCATGATATGATACCATGTACAGTCATTTAATGTCAGTGTATTTAAGCCACTGGTTCTTGCGTTAAATGCTGCTCAAACATATCAGAAAACATGCATCAGGGATTGTGATGTTGTGATGAGACAAACTGGCTTTCAGTTTGCCATGTCGCGGTCATGTTCATAAAAAGATTATAAACATGGAAGCCTATTTGTGTATCTAATCTTTTGGATCATTAAGCAGTGCTGTTGTTCAGGTGCATTCTTGTAGCCTGCTATAACTTTGCAGAGTTCCAATTTCCTGTTCCAAAAACTTGGCTTTCCCTTTCAGAGTAGCCAGCTGTGTTCCCTGCCAAGCTGCAGGAGACAGGGGCCATGCTGTCTCATACTTCACACTCGGCCATTAAATCCAGCTACTTAGGATGCAGTAACTGTAACCGACTGCAAAAGGCAGCCAGTCGATTGACTACAACAACCGAGCCCTGACTTGGCACTTTTATGATTGACACGTATGTTACTGTCTGTGTTTGTTTTTATTCTTAGTCATACTTGGCTTTAATTTATTCTCCTTCTCAGTTATTAAAGAGTTGAAATATGGGTTTGCTCATGGTTGAGTTCTTTCTTATTAGAGTAAGTCGTCCCAGGTTGTTAATACCTTGGGCAGAGTTTAAGATAATGTTGATGGGAAGGTCTCCCAGCAGCTGTCAAGACACATTGACAACTGGCAACCTTTAAACAATATATAAGTTTGTAATTCAAAGTGCAGGCAGTTCTGATGGACTTTATACAAGACTGCTCCCATTTACCTTTATGCTTTGTGTTTACCATTATAAACAAGTAAAAAAACAAATAAATCTTCCTTTTCTCTCCTGCTCTTCCCGGACAGAGAAATCATCAGACAAAAAGGGAACTATAGAAGGGGAGAAAGGTTCTAACAGTGGCACGCACAAGTCCAAAGCATATTCCAGCCCAGAGAGGTAAGGCCTTTTTATTAATTCACATGTGGGAGCTCTCAAAACCAAAAACTCTTTACACGACTTTCTTTTTATATAGCGGTAGAAAAAAGTGTAGGGTGTTTTCACACCTGCCTTGTTCTGTTTGGTTGAGTCGCACCCTGACAACATTACAGTTGTTAGTTGTCAGTTGTTACAGACAAACTCTGGTACACTTTGGTATGGTTGGTTTGTGGTGAGAACGTGATCCGACCTAACTACCAGCTGTACTTCGCAAGTTTGAGCTAAACGTCTGCTGTAGTCAGGTGTGCTTTGCAATTTGTGATGCATCATAACATGAAAAGTATAGCAGCTTGCAATGTTTCTCTTAGAAATATATACTGTGGTCAAGTTCGCACTACTCGCATCTCTGTGGTCAAACCAGCCGCTGCTAAACACCGGCAGAGCAGAGCGAAGTCTCGGTGAGCAGAGTAGACTAGGTAACGTTGCTCGCAAAACGTCTGGAAATTATTTAAATGAAATGAGCTGGTTTGACCACAGAGATGCGAGAAATGTTCACTAGTCCAGAACACAGGGCGTTCTTCCTGTATTTACTTTCTTGCTCCCGCCCGAGACATATCTAACCAATAAGCGAAGTGAACGTTCTTGCGTGGTATGTCTTAATGCATTTTTGTTTGCTTTGATTTTTCTCCATGTGAAATGAAACCGAACCAAGGTGAAACCGCTTCAGGTTTACAAACGAAACTTTACGTAGTTTTTGTTTACATTCAGTGTTACTCACCAAAATGTGTTTTTTTTTGCATTCTTGAAGCTCATCAAAATGTTAAATGCATTTCAATGTGCAAAGCTGATTGTTTTGTGTTTTTTATTTGGAACGCACATTGTTTATATCCATGTTTACATGCTAGCTGTCTTCTTTCCTGCCTTTTGTTGGTGCATTGCTGCTTTTCTTGGTGCATTGCCGCCACCTGGATCAGTGGAATAGTGGGAAACTACAGGGTACCATTTCTTTTACTCAAGTAAAAGTATTAAAGTAGGTATTTCTAAGATTACACTGAGTAAAGCCTAAAACATACTATGTACTTAGTGTGTGAAGTATGAGTGCATTCCTCCTTTCCTTTCCTCCATCAGTTTTACAACATGCACTGTGTACGTGCCTGGCAGCAGCTTGGTGAAAAGTGTTTCAAAGTCTAAGATGTAAATTTTTTTATTTTGTTTAACCTGTAATCCACTGCTGCCACTTTTGGAATGAATGCCTATAGATTGAGTTTAGTTACAGCATATTCCTGAAATATTGCAAGGTTCAGGCATATTACATGTCTTCCTATCCTTTCAGCATCATTCCATATTGAGCACATGGAAATCGAGCTTCACTGCATAGCCTGGGTTCCTGTTGTCACTGTGGTGTTCTGTTGTACATTAGGCTGTTAGTCTGGAGCAGAGTGCAGTGTGTTGCCCCCCCCTCATATATATATATATATAATTAGATCTGTCAATCGATTAAAAAATGTAATCTAATTAATTACATACTCTGTGATTAATTAATCAAAATTAATCGCATACATAATTAATGGTGCCTGAACCGATACTTTTTAAGAAAGTAAAAAAAGAAAAGGAAAAAAAAAAAGGGTACTAATCAACAGTGAAAATACGTCACTTTTAAAGCTGGTTCGCCTGTAAGCCCCGTTATTTCCTAACAAGCAAGGTAGCATTTAAAAGGCTATCCAGTCCAGCACAATGCGTACTCCACATAAAACCTTACATCCCTGAGAACATAAGGGCAAAACAGCATCGTCAATCTGTTTTTACCGAATCTTCTCTGGTCAAGCTCTGCTAAAAACCTAAAATCCGTTAGCACATTAGCGTGTCGTTCACTACCGAACCTGTTTGTAACCGTTAGGGCTATGAATGTGAACAGGCAATACATACAGACAACCAAACAAACTCACAGTTAATGATAATTTGTTCCCTCTAAGATCACAACCGTGACAAAATGACCCTATTTCTATCTCGGTCTGTCTTTCGTCCCCACGCCTAGCTGTTATTTCTACTCTGCTATTGTTCAGTCAGAGCATCTTCAGTCGAGAGGACCGGCATGACCTGGTGCGCTCCTCCAGCCACACCCCGTCTAACAAAGCTCAGATACTGGCCATGCCGCAGTTTGGCCTGCGCGACAACCTCATCAAGTGTGAGCTGCTGAAGAATGAGGACCTTTATACTTATCCGGAGGACTTCAGGTACTTTACTCTTAACGGCTTGTTGTGTCAGTTTTGAATCTGTTTTAAAATGTACATGTGTTTGGCAGATTGGTGCAGGCACGTGGACGTAGAACGAGATGATATGATCATAATGCAATCGAATAGCAAATCACTATCATAAGAAAATCTGACATTTTTTTGTACTTTAAATATCAATAATGTGTTGCTACTTTGGGTGGGGCTACTATACATGTGTGTTGAGCTGCTGGCCTGTTAAAATCTAGAATTGTTTCTTAAACTTTGTTGGAAAGACAGTTTGTGCAGGAACAGTGTGAGCCCACAGTGTAACTGTGAGCACACGGCACAGTTTGGATCCTAGAAGTGTTACGTGAAAAGTGATAATAACACGCTGTCAAGAAATGCACCAATGTAGTGCAGTAACATGCTGTAACTCAGTTTGTAACTCCTATTTCATTTCCTTGTAGAGGCCTAGAGATTTTAATTGAGGGTTTTTGTTTCGTCAGATGGTTGAAAAAGAAGCATTTGCTGAAGTCAGCATCATGGTTTAGCTATGATGCTGACACTGCCTCCTGCTGGTACATCTGTGCCTTAATATGTACAGCCATATAAAGAATATAGCAAAGAATAAACAGTAATATATATATACACAATGTGAATGGAAGAAGGAATCCTAAATATGAAAAGATTAAAAAACAACAGCATCTGTGAAACAAAGAAATGAAATGCAAAAGCATGGTTGCTATTCAGTGTAAAACTGAAGAACTATAAGAATATCATAACCATGAATAGCAATAAATAGGCTTTGAAAAAATACACAAAAGGCTTTAAAACTTGCATAGTTGCCTTTATCAGAAACCGTAGACATACAGAAAAGTTTACATTGTGCTGGAACACATGCAATGCCTGCTTTCATCTCATATTACAGTACATACTGAGAATGTACTGAATATGTATGATGATTTCCTGAAGCCCAGAAAAGCAGCAATCCAAGATTATTGTATAAAGACAGCTTCAGCATCTTTCCAGGTTGCTGAGGGTAGGGCCATTAGGGCAGAAAGTGTTGTACATTGTCATAGCAGTCATCACAAAATACAGCTGCCCCTTTGCAGCCGCACGAGCAGAGCAGCAGCTGCCTTATGGTCAGAGAAGAGAGCTATTGAAAGGAAGGAAGCTGATTTTTAATCTGGACCTGCAGAAAAAATCTCAGTGGGGAGGTAAATGACAATGGCTGGGTCTCTCCCTCTTACCATTTCTCACAATTTAGGTGCACTTCAACAAGGCACTTAAGTTCCAGTGGGGCGGCTCAGAAAATTAGACTATTTTTATTCTCCACTGTCACTTTGCACTGTAGACAGCTCAGAGGTGTAACTGTGTAAGGCCTGGGGTACACTTAATCAGAAGTAGTTCTTAAATTGTGCAGTCCAACCAGGTCGGAAATCAAAAGTGTTTTTTAGTTGTTCTGGAGGGCTACACACAAAGGCGGAGTACAATGCCAGAGAGGGGGAGATGCGATATTGTTAAAATATGGGGATAATGGCACACATTTTCATATAGTCTCTCCTGGAAGACATTCAAAGTGATGCACTCGTTTGTATACCCGAAAAGTGACAGATAAAGTTGTTTCAAAAATTAGAGCTAGAGAGAGTATTTCAAACACTGGCTCCTTTCTTACCTCCACACACCTGCACAAAGTCAATGTGAATGTCATATTGTAAGTTTTGGAAAGTTACAGAAATGGTCGGACACGGTCTCCCTTATCCAACGTCGGGACGGGGCTTCTAATACTGCAGTAAAGCATCTTAATATAGATTGTGGTCATTGTTTGACTATTTTACTCTCCCCTGATGTGAACTGTAAATTATATTAAAAAAAAGACTCTCACAGTCTGCAGAATAAACTCAAATAGTTGGCAAACAAACTGCGGCTCTGTATTCCTGTATAACTTCTTATTTCTCCCCGTTCTGTTTCAGCTTTTTTCTCGGCACATACAATGTGAATGGACAGACACCAAAGGAAAGCCTCCATCCTTGGCTGAGTTGCACTCTGAACCCTCCTGACATGTACTGCATTGGGTAAGTCACAATCACACTGCTGGAGAATAGCCTTGTAATTCTCCACTCAATCCCATTACACAGACAGACATATACTGCTCTGACAGATCTATGCAACCGTTGATCTTGTTTTAAGTAGGAGAACATGCCCACCCCCAGATTCAGCACTATGTGTAATCCTGCCTACATTTCAGTGTACTACTTTGGTGTGGAAGAGTAAAAAGAGTTTTGAGAATACCATGAAAGTACTGGGTAAAGCTCAAACATCAAAACTCTATCGTTTGTCCTTCCTGATAGTTTTCAGGAGCTTGACCTCAGCAAAGAGGCTTTCTTCTTCAATGACACCCCCAAAGAGCTGGAGTGGACGAAGGCTGTGTCTGAGGCCTTGCATCCAGATGCCAAGTATGCTTTAGTAAGGACGTCTTTTTTTCTTTAATCTTGTTTCCTTTATTAATATAGTTATTAACCACAAGTTGGTATTTGAACTGGGCCTGTGCAAAGCCCACTACAATCTGTCTGTAGAGCTTGTTTAGCTTTTTCTTATATGGAGGCATTTACCATATTCTTCTTTTGATTGTGTTTGAAGTCTTGTGTTACAGTAAACTGGCAGATAACTAAGCAGCAATTTCTGCCTGTAGCCATAGTAACTACATAACATACAGTACATTACATGGGTTATTACACTAAGGAACAATCGCGTTATCCCTGCTTATTTGATCAGCTTAGTCTGGCCTTATATTTGAAGTAACTTTTTGGTCTTTCTCTTTTTATTCTTTCATCTACTTCCCTTTTCTGAGAGTGCTGACTCAGACTCTAGATTTCTGGCTTCCTCCCTTCTTAGTTGGGCTGTTTTCTACTAGTCATTTTAGGGCTAACAGGTTTGTAAGTCACGTAGGCAGTTAAATGACGTGTCATTTCTTAAAGTGCTCATATTATGCTCATTTTCAGGTTCATAATTGTATTTAGAGGTTGTACCAGGATAGGTTTACATGTGAGTTCTCTGTTTTAGCTACAGAGTGAGGCATCTCACTTCTGTTCCATCTTTGTTGGGAGTCGCACGTGCGCAGTACCTAGGTAAGGACTACAAGCCAGACAGAAGCAGAGTATGAGGGAGTGCCACGCTAGCAGCTAGGCGAGCATTATAACGTGTGTTACAAAGTGACGCACGTTCGTCACAGAAGTAAAGGCTGGACTACAATAGAGCTGTTTGGAGCAGTTTATGAACCGTGTTTTCTGTTGGAGATGGAGAAGTCCCTTTGGGGTGGACTTTGGGCTTTTTCACTTTGTAAACCTATAACATAAACAAAAAAAGATATATAACACAATAAAAAAGCCAAAAAGCATAATATGAGCACTTTAATCCACTGTCAGTGCTCTGACTAAATCACACTTGGCTAATCTGTAACTGACACTGTTTAGCTCAGCAAGCTAAAATATAAATGTTTTTCCTTGAGATAAGGCAGGGCATGACACTAAATGTCTTCAACTTTAAATGTTGTCATCGTTCATAGTAGTTGTGGTTGAAAAATGTTAAAATGCTGATATAAGCAGCAAAAACTGTATTAAACACTCCACTGACTGCCCATTAAAGAAAAATATCAAGCAAATGGAATTCCACCTGGCGCGGATGGCGTGTATTTTTAGCGGCTGGTGGAATCACAAGCATTTTCTTAAGCGCCCGCAGACGCGCCTGGTGGAATCTAGAGGTAACATTACTCTGTGAATTGTCGTGTCTCTTTTCCATTTCCTGTATGAAATGACATTTGTAAATCTACTCATCTTCTACAGGTGAAGTTGGTGCGTCTGGTGGGCATCATGCTGATCTTCTATGTAAAGAAGGAGCATGCAGAGTTCATCTCTGATGTGGAGGCTGAGACTGTGGGCACCGGCATCATGGGAAGGATGGTAAGGACTGATTTCCCAGGTCTTATGTAGATTCACTGGTGTTTTGTATATTACAAGATATTAAATCATAAACAGCGCTGAGCTGTTGAGAGTAGTGATGCCCCAATGTTGTTTTTTAGCCTCCGATACCGTTTGATGATCGTCAATGAGCCATGTCGGCCTATAAATAGTTTTTGTTTTTAAATAATTTTTTTATGTTGTTTTGTTATAGCAGCTGTTATAGCTGTATTACAGTATAGGTCAGTTTGACTGCTTTGTCATGTACTGGGATCTCAGTATGAATAAAGAATCACAAAAAGTCAATCTTGTTGGTTTCTTATTCTGTCAACAACATGCTTTTACTTAGTCTGTTCCGTCAACAGAGCAGTAAAAAGAACTTCCAAGGAGCTTGCAATATGTAGATTGCAGTAAGTCAGTAAGGGCAACTGAAATTCCCAATGTTATTATACCATCTGACTATCACGGTCATACGGGCAGGTGCTCTCTAAAGTAGTTTGCGTTACCTGCCATTTGGGTGCTTCTTTCTTTGCCTTTTTTCACTCTCCAAAGTCATCTTAACAAACTCACCCTACTCCGTTGGGTGATGCGTCTTTAAAGAGCCCCTATTATACACCTTTTCAGCATCATATGTGTACTCATGGGGTCTCCTAGAATACGTTTACATGCTTTGAGGTTAAACAAAACATCATGTTTCTCATACTGTCCATTGCTGCAGGGCCTCCAGCTGAAACACTCTGTCTGAGCTCTTGGCCCGCCTTCCTGAATAGCCCAGTCTGCTCCGATTGGTCAGCTGGCCCACTCTGTTCTGATTGGTCAACCAAATTCAAACAAGCCACTGGGTGGGTTGTGCTTGCTTAGGCAGCACCAATGGGCAGCACATTTGAAAAACTGGGCTGGCTTTCTCAATAAATGATTAATGATAATTAATTGAGGAATTTCAAACAGGAATGTGGGCGAGGTGTTTCCAGGCAGTTGAGGAAAAAGTGCTGTCGGGGTTTCTGACATACTGAACATCAGTCCTTGTTGTTATCTGATTCACTCTCTTTTATCTTGCTTTGTATAAAATGTATGTATTTAATCCGTGCAGAGTTTCAAAACAATTTACAGGCATCAGATGGCAGAAATGTCTAAACTGATTTTTTTTTTTTATACATTTTAGTAGTGTCACTGTTATTGTCTTTGGCTTAACATTAAAGTCCTTCCATTGCATCCTATACATGAATTAGTTAATTATGACACACATAAAGTGTTGAGTAAGTATCAACAGTAGCTTTACACATCATTGACTATCACAGCAAATGAATGAAGCCGAAAAAAAACATTTGGGCTTCTACAATGATAGTGTTGTTTTACTGCCAGCCTTGTCTGGTTCCTTCTTCAAACTACTCTTCACTTTAGTACTTCATCATCTATTAAGTGTTACGCCCTGCAGCCCCAACTTAACTTTTCGAGAATAGATTATTCTTGTCTTGTACGTATATGGACATGCTTACTTAGCAGTCCCTGCAGTGTAGAGCAGATGACTGGCTGGTGACCAGTGGGGGCCTTTTTAAGGTTGCTCCATCCTTTCCTGCAGTAATGCGAGACTGGTTTATAATCTGCACCAAGAACCATTTGAAACATGCCAAGTGTCAAAGTGTTGGCATAATATCGGATTACTGTCAAGCAAGGGAGCATCTATAACTGCATACTATCTAAAACGGGTTTTCTCTAAATCTTTTTGCAGGAGCTTTTAGTTGTGTTGCGTACATTATTCTGACTGAATTTCTCTTTCTTTCTCTTTCAATGACTCATTGATTCGCAGGGAAATAAGGGTGCTGTGGCAGTCCGTTTTCGCTTCCACAACTCTGATATCTGCGTGGTCAACTCTCACCTAGCTGCCCACATTGAAGAATACGAGAGACGTAATCAAGACTACAAGGAAATATGCAGTCGTCTCCAATTTCGCCAGCTTGACCCGTCCCAGCCTCCACTTACTATCATGAAGCATGAGTATGTAACCAATGGAATATTATAGAGTTACAGTGTCATCATATGTATTAAGTGGTTTATTTATAAACATTTATTGCATTTTATTTAATGCCACTACATCAAGAATTTGTCATGCAAAACTTTGATTATAAAACTGCTTTTGCTGCGATATATTGCTTGAAATCTAGAAATGTTTGGATTTAAGTTTAGGATTAGTATGCAATATTTGTAGTAGCTGAATATTATCCAATTCATCATCCGTGAACATATTTTATCCATATTCAAGTTATCTCCATGTTTCTTCCTCTGTCTCTCTGTCCCTCACCAGTGTGGTTTTATGGATTGGGGACCTCAACTACAGGATCAGTGAACTTGACGTCTCCAACGTGAAGGAGCTAATTGGCAAGAAGGACTTTGAAACGCTGCACAGTTATGATCAGGTAATATGGTCTCTTCTTTCTGCAATTAAAGTGGGCTTTACTCATCATTCGTGTTAAGGAGAAGTGATACTTATCGGCTGCATATGGTCCTCAGCTCAAGAGGCAGATCGATGAGGAGGCCGTGTTTGTTGGCTTTGCGGAGGGAGATATTGCTTTCCAGCCCACCTACAAATATGACACCGGCTCTGACAAGTGGGATACAAGGTAATCTCATATGCGAAAGAACAGAATGGAACATTTTTAGTAAGGAGATCATTCTTTATTGATACAGTGATGTTCATAGTTTAAGGATAATTGAAATGTGAAGTACTCCGACAATGAAACTTCTCGTGTGAATGTTTATAGAAGCTTTCTAGTCTACCAGTAAACATCTCTCCGTTTATAGAGGGACGTGGTCATTCATTAATCGGACTCTGCTCTGTACCAATGTTTGCTTGCCTTACATGTTTTACCTGGTAAACGTGAAGGCGCTTCTTAAATTGAATCACAAAACGGCAACACACTTTGCTCTGGTGGCCTTAATAAAACACTTTAGCCACTCAGTTTTCACGCTATCAATTAACCTTATCAATAAACACGCTTCACAGTGAATGTGGCCCTAAATCGCAAGAGCAGTGTTGTGTGGTATCTTTAACTCTTATACCTAATTACCTTTGATGCATTTACAAATACACTGTAATACATATCTAATGTTTTGCCCTATGCATTTAGATACTTTGTAAAGAAGTAGTAGTAAAACATGTAATAAACATACTTGAGAATTAACATCTGTTCTTTCTTCTGCATTAAGTGAAAAATGCCGCGTGCCTGCATGGTGTGACCGTATCCTGTGGAGAGGGAAGAACATCGTGCAACAGCATTATCAGAGTCACATGGCTCTGAAGACCAGTGACCACAAACCAGTCAGTTCCCTGCTTGTCATTGGGGTAAATGATTCAGCCTTCTTACTGGTTTCATCTCAAATTCTTTCATTTAATTTCTTATGGTTTGAAAAAGATGCAGTGGTCCCTTTTAAAACTCATACATACTTAAAGTAGGGAGGGAGAGAAGAGATTATACATTAATAAAAAGTGCATTAAGATATAACTTTATCTTCTCGCTTCACGTCAATAGGCTCTTATTTTTTGCTAAGGCCATATCACATTTCTATTACAGTATTATATAAGGGTTACATAACACAGATATGTACATTGTTTCTTTGCCTCTTACATCTTTTTTTGTCTGTTCCTACAGATCAAGAGAGTAAATCCTGAGGCCTATAAAAGGACCTTTGAAGAGATTGTACGCAATATAGACAAAATGGAGAATGAGTGTATTCCATCTGTAACCTTGTCCAAGCGAGAGGTAAAGTTTCCTATCACATTTAGTCCTGTTACAGTGTAATGGGAGCTGTAATACCTCTCTGATACATCTTGTACAATGAATGTTTCTTCTCATTATGTTCCCTTGATGAATTTAGTAAGTAAACCACCACTAATGAAGATGTGTATTGATCTTGGGCTGTGAGCCTAATCCAGATATTCAAAGGATACATTTACATGAAATGTAGACGAACGAGTAGAACCTTTCCATCTTGCCTCATGAACCTTTCCCATCTTATTTTAGTTCCACTTTAAGGACGTGAAATACATGCAGCACCATGCAGAGACATTGAGCCTCTTCAATGACGGGCAGGTCCCGTGTCAGTTTGAATTTATCCAGAAGCCGAATGAGCCCACATACTGCAAACCCTGGCTCACAGCCAACCCCCCCAAAGGCTTTATCGCTCAGGGTGAGTAGCACATAAAGTCAGCATTTCAGTCACACATTTATCATTATCATTTCATAAAGCATCATTGTCCTGCCTTTAGGTTTTTTGAAATTAAGTACACTATGAGCTATGAGGCCAGATCTCTTTGATTTTTACTGACAATGGTAGGTTTTCTGTCTTGCAAATTAAGTAATCGGATTAGAGATGCCTTGGTGCTTTACAAATCCTCAAACAGACCTTAACAACTCACTGGGTCAGCAGGCATCAATTCCTGAATTATGACAGTTCAGCCTCCCCCTTACTTTATTTGTGCATCTCTCTCAACATCTAGGTGGTTCTGTGGACATTGAGCTTGAGGTTTTTGTAAACCGCTCAACAGCGCCTGAACTTAACTCTGGCAAGGAGCAGATCGAAGACATCCTGGTGCTCCACCTGAAGCGTGGGAAGGACTACTTCATCTCTGTGATAGGAAACTACCTGCCCAGCTGCTACGGCTCCTCCATCCATTCATTGTGTCAGCTGAGGGAGCCCATACAGGACATGTCGCAAGAGACCCTCCGCGAAGTGGTTAGTGCACCCAGTGTCCTTGAAATACCTCCTCTCCTTTCAGGGTTGTCTCATAGGCCACAGCTTTAATTTATAGTGTTTCATATTTAAGTTAAACACTGTTGAGTCGATTTTGACTGAACTGCTTCTCTTTGCTTTGTTTGTTCTTAACATCAGGCAAAGATGTCTGGAGATGAAAATGCAGTAAACACTGAAAAGCCTCTAGACATTCCTAAAGAACTCTGGATGATGGTGGATCATTTGTTCCGCAATGCCCTCAAACAGGTAAGAAAATGGGTTGCTGGAGTTTCTATTTTGGTGCAAAGAACACTATAGTCCGATTTTGTTTCTTTGGGGGAAGTTTTCTTGTGAATTATATAACTATTTGCCTCCTTCCAAGCTTTTTGTGTCTTTCATAGAATGACAAATCAATGAAAGTCACAAGTATTGAGCACAATAAAAAATGTTTTCAAGATTTTTCTTGAGTCTACAAAGATACTGTTATGACTCTGTAGTTGTGCCTAAGATAAAGAGGTATGCACATCCTAAAAACTCACAAAAACAAACTGATCTGCAGATCTTTTGTCTGACTTTTGGCTTAAGTGGTTGTCCTAGCAAGCCAAATATCTCCGTTAAGACTGCACTGATTTGGTGAGGGGAATTAATCTTTATTTTTAAACATTTAAACATAGGATTGTGCTTTTAGTTTTAATTAAGTCAAACCAAAAGAGCATTTTCTTCAGCCCAAGTGAACCTATTTGTAAGTAAGCACCTTGGCTTTTTAAGGAATCAAAGATTTAATATTTACTGTCCTCTATATGCAGGAAGACATATTTCAGCAACCTGGGCTCCGGAGTGAATTTGCAGAAATAAGGGATTGCCTTGACACTGGCATTCCAGATTCTCTTCGTATCCTTCAACACTATTGCCATCATAACCATCAGTGAAAAAAACCCTGTTAATCTTGATAGAATATTTGAAAATGTAACGCAGTATACACCATACATATTTTTTTAAATAGCACTGTTTATATATATATATATATATATATATATATATATATATATATATATACCAATGCTCAAGAATTATGTCCTTGACTCTGTATTGACCTGTAGCGGGCAGTAACCACTCAGTGGCAGAGGCCTTGCTTCTCTTCCTAGATGCCCTCCCAGAGCCTGTGGTTCCCTACTCCTTTTACCAGCAGTGCCTAGAAATCTGCTCCAATGCCAGTCAGTGTGAGAAAGTGAGTGAGACAGCTTGAGTTAATCGCTGATCACCATTAATCTATTCCAAGATGTGTTAAATTATGAAAGTTAATCCCTAGCTTTGTTTAATATGTTAATTTCTTCTGTCTTCAGGTTATTTCCATGCTACCTCAGTGCCATAAAAACGTGTTCAACTATTTAGCTGCCTTTCTCCGTGAGCTGTTGAAGAATTCTGCAAGTAATCGATTAGATGTCAACATCTTGGGTAAGAAAAGGAAGCAGGTTGCACAGTCTCTTTCATTCGTGAATGTGTTGTTACTATTAGCTGCTGCTTTGTGCTTTAGTCAGCATGGTGAGTAAGGGAAGAGAAACGAACAAATAAAGCAATAGAACGTGAAAATGAAGGAAAATCCTGTTTATTATTCCCTTCTGCTTATGATCAAGGACTGTTGGCATTTATTATCTGTTCACTACTTGGTGTAAAACAGGCTGTTTCTAGAAAAGAGAATGTATGCTCACCTAACCTACCCAGTATAAATAATGGTTGAATGTGAACTAAATTATAGCATCAGAAGGAATTGTAGCAACATCTAATGTACATATGGTAATTATTAAAAAATAAAAAAATAAATATATATATATTACATTGAATTTCTACTCATCTTTTCTGCCACAAAAATGAAACCCTGCTAATAAAGATATAACATTACAACTCAGAAAAAGAACCCTTTGTAATACTATATGAATAATTTATTTTCTTTCTGTATAGCTACCATTTTTGCCTCCTTGCTCCTGAGGTCACCTACGAAGCAGGATCTTGCAGAAAAGAGGAAGACTCAGGAGTTCTTTCAGCACTTCCTGGCCCAAGGCTCCTCCTAGATAGAGGACTTCTCCCTCTTGTCCATCATGCTGAAGCCTAACACTAAAAACTGTACAGTCCAGTATTTTAAATAAACTGTAATGATTTCTTATATTCTTTGAAGGCTCTTTGTATAGATATATTTAGTATAATTACTGTAAGTTCTTATCTGATATTAGTTTGTTTCACACAGCAGATGTTTGCGATCTGTTGATACAGAGTTTATTGTATATCGTTAAGCATCTGAAGAGACCTAACAATTTTTAATGTGTGTATATTTTATTTAAAAAAAAATTTTTTTTAATGTTTCTGATCTCAACAGCATATTGTTTTTATATAAACTGTTGGAAACAAGGTGTGTCTAACTGGTGATTTTTTTTGCCAATCAACAAAGAACACTTAATTAATGCTAAGTTTTCTGATAATGTTTGTGTGAGAATACCCTTCCCTGCGTTTAACCTATAGAATCACATTTTTTACACAAAAAGTCAAAAGTCACATACTTAAAAGAATAACATTTCATGTTTTAATTTAACATTAAGAATTATATTTCCCATAATTCATCACGAATGGCTGTGAGTGACGTTGGTATCCTAGGGAGGGGATAGGAAGAAAGTGCTAAACATCCAAAGCCTAGGGATAAGGCTTATATTTTAATAGGTAAATATATTTTAATGTAATTTCCTTGCAGTTGATAAACGTAAGCGTTATCGCACTACTGGGTGTTAGTCAGTGTATCACTTGGTAACATAAAACGTGTTATCCTTGCTTGGAAGATAGGTAATGTCAACTGTCGAGAGTGGACTGGCAAACGTTACTAGCTAACGTTAGCTCCCTAGCTTAGCTGTGAGCCAAATTGTTGCTAGCTAGCAAAGCTATGCATGTGCAGTGATAACGTTAGATGACTTGGCCGTTCATTTCGCTATTTGGCACTCGCAAGCAAAATACAAAAATGGTTATGTTACGTTGACTCTGCAGTCAAGTGACATAACGTTCAGAGTTGCTTATAACGATGGACGTATTATTTAATATAGCTACACGAACTAGCTACGGTTTGCCAAAAGGATTTCCTAGGATGGCATAGGCATGGACCGCTCTACTCTCCCTCTGATTGGCTAGTACTCGTTGCCTGCTTTGGTTGGGTTGGTTAGGTTTAGGCAAGAGGAGTGAGATTTGTTAGGGTTAGGGTAAGAATGTCAGGGTAAGCTAATCAGAGGCAGAATAGGGCGAGACATGCCTTTGCCATCCTAGGAAAAAAAATACTCGCCTACGGTTTGATATGATTTGTAGCAGGAAGCTAGCGACATATCTCTGATGCTAGTAACGTTAACGATGTGACCGAGATGTATTCTGTGAAATAACGTCAGGTCAGTATCAACCAGCGGAATGTTACAGAGCCTGCATGACGGTGTACGGGTAACAACCTCAGTACCGTGACATTAAGTTCGTTAAGCGTTACTATATTGTGTGTCAAACGGGGTAAACTTGGCAGTTACTGAACGACGCTGAAGTTAGCTTCCGAATTGACAGTTAAGGGAAAACCTAAGGGAAAGCTTATATTGACAGCGTCCAATTTGGCAGTAAAGGTTAAAGGAAACATACCTTATATTGCTGACCGACTGGTCCTCATTTGCACCTCTTACTGTTGTGAAACATAGCTAGATGTATGAAAGCGTGGAAAACATTTTGGGTTCTGCTAACGTTAAAGCATTAAAACGGTCTGAAACCCACTTTGAGAGATGTGAAAGCTTTCTTTTATTTGAGAAAATACATTAAACATATGCAATAAATGGAAACAGGTATACTTTTTGTTTTATCTGGACCTGCTTTCACAAATGTTAAAGTCAGCTAAAGCATTAAAGCTGTCTATCTAAAATGTCTGTAAGATGTGCAAAAAAACGGAGCATCAGTCGCTCAGTAATCTCGCATTGCCAGACCTATCTCCACTGCGCTGCAGAGTCGCTCAGCAATGCAAGTTATGTTTCCATTAAAAATAAACTGCGAAATCGGAAGCTAGCTAACTTCAGTGTTAAGTTTCACATTTCACTTAAGTTTCCCCTTAACTGCCGAATCGGAAGCTAACTTCAGCGTCATAGTCACTGCGTGTACATCAGGCCACTCTTGTGTTTGTAAACGTTAGCTAGCCGTGTCGAGTATGGAAAAGTTAACTGGCATTGTCCTGTGAGTGTGACATCTTTTATACGTTACTCATTACGTTTTTTTATAAAAGGTAGCCTGAGGAATGTTAATCGATTGGTCATGTCAGTAGCCGCTACTATGTCGTGAAATCAGAAAGTTCTAGATCTCGGTGTGGTCTCTGTAACGTTAGTTTCCCCTAACGGGCTAATGTGTCCTATTGACCGCTGGTTTGCTATAGGACGCATCCGTTTTTTCAGTACTGACAATAATTAACCTGCTTTTGATTGACCCACGGACTTATTTACATTGGTGTTTAGTAGAATCAAAGCCCCACGCTAGATATAGCGCACACATTTGAGGCTGTGTCTAGCCAGTTGCTGGTAATTGTTCTTTTCTGTCAGAACAGGCCTTCAAGATGCATTGCTCTCTGTTAGGTGTTATGATCAATCTAAACATTTGCTCTAATTCCCATGCTGAGCTCTTTTAACAAGGCAACGTGGCTCTCTATTTTGAATTGATGGCCACTCATCTCATCCACTGTTATGTTAGATCAGGGACTTTTCCAAGCCTCTCAGATCATTTGGGACAGAATTGCTTACTGTCCATGAAGAAGCAGCATTCAGGTTTATTTTTATTTTTTTTACATCATATATCTGGAACAAACTCTCAGAAAACATGAGGTCTGCTCCAACTCTGTTCTTTTTGAGACATTTCTGTTTGGCACTGCCTTTTATTAAATCAAACTTAGGACTCTTAATTCATATCATGCACTTCATTCCAATTGCACTGTAATTTTGATTCTCCTGTTTATCTGTTTTATTCGATTTTAGCATATGTCCATCTTCTCTTTTATTTTACTCCTTTTAAACCCTGTTATGTGTCTTTTAATAACACATTGTCTCATATCTTGTCTTGTGCCTTTTTATGCCATATGTAAGCTCTTTGAATTGCCACATAATACTAATAATTTAGCAAATTTATATTGCAGGCTGTAACGTTAACAGTGTGAGTGTGCAGTCCTCCTTGCCAAGGAAGGAGAGGCACCAGGGACCATGAGTGAGAATGGCCCTCATACGTCGGCGTCAATGTACTTTGAGGTGGAGGTGGATCACCTGGAGCGGGACGACGACGACGAAGAAGAAGAAGACAAGAACCACTTTGACAAAGATGATGACCTGATCGCTGAGCCTTCAACGTCTGCTGGTCGGGTGTACGACCGCACCACAGTACTCATTGAGCGGGACCCTATCCGGCTAGATGAGGAGGGCGAAGAAGAGGGTCACTGTGGAGGGGACGAAGACGGGGTCACCTTCCTAACTGAAGGGGAAGGTGATGGAGATGAGGAGGATGTCTCGCTGGCTTTTATGAACGACCCTGACGGCATGTCACAGGGTTATGTGCACCACACCATTTCTCCAGACCAGATCCAGTTTACAATTAATCCCGGCTCCACCCGCATGCCACGCAACATAGAGGGGGCCACCCTCACCCTGCACTCTGAGTGCCCAGAGACCAAGCTGAGAGAGGTAAGCCTAATAAGTGTATCTCCTCCAAATGTAAAGGATTTACGGCGCCTACATACTGATGAAATGTGTATGTGCTCAAAAGTTTTCAAAAATATATCTATTTATTTTGAATGTTCAATCTGAACACAGCTGTACAATGATTTCAATAAGCAGCTTCTTTTTGTATCAAGGTTTTGTGCTTCTATTCAGTAACATATGGTGCAAAATCATTTTCACACTAGTTACAACAGACATGACAGAAGATAGAATGTGGTCAGCTGTTAATGCTAAGGATTGATGCTCGGTTTTGTTTGGTTAGTGCTGAAGTAATTGTTTGGTTTGGTTTGTGGAGGCTCTTCCAGTCATTCCAGCTAATTGCTCAACAGAACAGCAGATTGTTTGAAGATCAATCTGACATGCCTAATGGCCTTACAAACTGTGCTGTGAACTGTTTTTTTTTAATGTAACATTATAGCAAGTGTTATTGTCTACATGCTTTTCCTCAGTGAAATGCAAAGTAGTATTGCAAAGTCCTTGCCGAATAAGTGTTAGTGTGCTAAAGGATTGCGGGGGAAAAGTCAGTCCTGTGTTTAGTCAGTTGTTTCAGATGATGCACACTATATACCTATCAAGGATATGCCACATACAGTTGTATGAGAAGTCGTTAATTAATTACCAGTTTCCTCAACATCTATTATAATGAAGACTCTGAGGTTAGTAATAAAAATCCGGTTCCTGGTGGGGTTTAAAATAAATGTAACCCATTACAGTTTGTAATGTTTATACTGAATACTGTAAGACTATACAGTATTTTAATAAAGGAATATCTACAGCTGGATGTGAATAGTAGCATCATTAGATGGCTGGAGTGCTGAAGTGAATGCAGTGTTTTCCCCTAATGTTAATACAGAGGCCCCACAAGGGAGTACTTTCTCTCCAGTGGTTTTTAATCTTGACTTTTTCTAATGACATAGCCAGTGTTGGTTTGATCACTGAAGATGAGATGAGCTATTGTGGATGGAATGGACTGATCACTCTGTTAGTTGGTGTCAGCCCAGTTTGGGCCACTGAGAAAAAAAAATCTTGGAATCTTGTAAAAACTAAGAAAATAATTGTTTTAGACCCCACTGTCATTGAAGTTGTGGATGAAAAACCTACACATTTCTGTAGACAGTATAGAAACTGGTTCTCTTTTATTTAAAATTTGTGGGGAATTTGTGATACTACTTTTTTTCTTGTCAGTAAATGAGAAGAAACTGCACTGATGGTTAATATTTCCTGCTCCAACAAAATGGTGAAACACTGTTCTGAGTCACAAGAAAATGACAGACAATTCTTGAGGATGTATCACATCCCCTTTTTAGTGAAAATTATGTCTTGACTTGAGGTTGAGGGTACAGGGTACTTTCTTTGTGAAGTTGCGTGCCTGTAAGGCTTTTTTATCCAGCAGAATAATATCACTAAACAAACAGTGTGTGTGTGTGTGTGTGTGTGTGTGTGTGGAAGTTGGCCTGTATCTGTCTGTGTTATTGCTGTACGACGAGCATGGTGTTTGTTTGATCTTTATAATGTTCGATTGTCTTGATCACCGTCATTTTCCTTGCATTGTTGGTTGGTTTTTATCTATATTGTTGTCCTTGTAACGATATTATGTCTTGATTTGCTATGACATTGTTTTGATGATTGCCCAAGGCACAGAATGAATTTCCAAGAGGACAATAAACTATCCATTCACTTACGGTACTTCATTATCCCTAACCTGAAGTGCACACGCCAGAAAATGCAAGAAACCTTTAACAAAATCACTTCATGTGTAGTAAATTGAAGCCGTCACATCCTGCTAATATGAATATGAGCACACTGTGATGTGCTAATTATGTTATGTGCATTCAATTCAGTGTGTATTCAGTGTCATTTTAGCCAGTCTTTGAAAAGCATGACAAGAGTAGAGCTGACCCAAGAGTGGCTATTTCCTGTGAACAACAAATCAAAGATTCCAGCCTCTTGTTCAACAGGTGAAAAAACCTAATGACAAGCAACGTCAAGCACTTAGTGATATTGCTGTAAATATACTCCCATAACCATTTAATTTGTAATGGAGTGGTCTTTTTCCACTATGCATGTGGGAGACCAGAGCATACAATGCTCTTTAACAGTGATCAAACTGATGGTGGAGAAGAGTCACGATGGTGTGGGAGATGAATACAGTACTGAGCTGCAAGCTTTAGCAGGCCTCCTACAGTGGCTTTGCATGGATGTTTGGTAAAGAAATGATCTCTCCCGCATCCTTAAAATCAAAATGAATAGCCTTAGACTACCCATCACTCAGATTGTTTGTCTGACTGACAGGAAGTTTACTCAGCTTTATATCACTTTCACTGTATGTACAACAACACAGCAGGTTTTGTCCTTTTCATGGTATGATTAGGTGTGTTTGAGGATGTGTCCTGAAGTGAAGCATTAGGGGCTTTCCGACCGGAGGGATTTTTGCAGTTCTTAGAACTAAACGTTCCTAGAACACTTTTTTTGTCGTGTTCCGACAGGAAAAATTTCGGGATTTTTAAATTCCTCTGGTCGCAGTAGCGTACTTTTTTAGCTCCTACTTCAGAGCAGGGTCTTTTCCCTTTTCCCTTTTCCTAGGTGTACTTGATTGGTCGAACTTATAAGTCACGCCCACTGCCAACTCGGAACTTGCAGGCAGAACAACAACCAACAACGGGACATTTTTAACAATTTTCACCATCTTATTCATCATTAAATTCACTTCTGACAACGTTTTAGGTGAGAAATTAACAAATTTAAATTTCGAATATAGGCAGTCTTGCGCAAATTGATGCCGAATTGACAATTTGCTTTAAAGTTTTCGGAGTTCAGAAGCTCCATGAAGTGAGACGACAGCCAGCAACCGTCTAAGTATAAATATAAGATATTTAAGAGTTAAGAGTTATTTCACACTTTTTTGTTAAGTACATAATTCCATATGTGTTCATTCATAGTTTTGATGCCTTCAGTGAGAATCTACAATGTAAATAGTCATGAAAACAAAGAAAACGCATTGAATGAGAAGGTGTGTCCAAACTTTTGGCCTGTACTCTCTCTATGTATGTATGTATATATGTATATGTGTATATATATGTATATGTGTATATATATGTATGAATCGATTTTTGGAATTCTATGAATCGATTTGAATCGGTAGAGCTTGAATCGCGATTTGAATGCAAATCGATTTGTTTGCACACCCCTAGTTTTCACTGATGTGCCAGTCATCACTTGCACCATAAGAAATGTTAAACATCAGAAACTTGAGTTTTTGCTTATAAAAAGAAATATTAACCTGCATTAGCACTTAACTGCTATGTGTAATATCATTCACAGTCAGGCAGTGTTTAATAAATAGTTTAAAACTTAGTTTGAATTCGACATCAGGCCCTTCATAAAAATGTCATTACAGTTGGCTTGCTTTCTTGGAAATTGTACTGACACTCAACTGATCTCAGAGGTCTTCATCAAAATGAAGGCGTCATAAACATGCATTAGACGTCTCTATATTTGTGTAAAAATGAAATTACAGTAAAATGTTTTCTCTCAATTCTCCCACTTTTCTGGCTACTCAGCAGTCGACTACCTGATCTATTACGGCCGTGTCATGTTAATGGGAAAAAATTGAAAAAGATCCCTGAAGGCTGATTTATGCTTCTGCGTCGAATCGACGGCTTACCCACGCAGACTGGTCTGCGTCGCTGCGAACCCCCCTCCAAGCCCTCCGCTGTAGCTCAACATGCACCTCCAAAAATGTGTAACTTTGCGTCGAGGCGACGCAGACCGCAAGGACTATGATTGGTCAACTCGTCCTGTGTGTTGATAGTCGGTGTTTCAAGCAGCCTCCTGTGGGGAGTAGCAACATGCTAGTTCACTGACATAAGCTTTGCAAATAAACTCAGACATATTTTGGTTACAATGACGGGGTTATCCGTTTGTAAAGTGTCTATATGTCAGTAATGTTTTGAAATTAGCACTTTGCCAGCAAGCAGTACTTTGTGGGCAGTTGTGCTAAAGTTTGCTTGCTAACATAACATAAACTGGCTGGCAGACACCTCGTAAATAACCTCAGACTTATCACCCCCTAGCGTTATGGCGTTGAAATGCACCGCGATGCAAAGCAACCCTGACGCAGAACTCTGAAAGGGTCACGACGCTGTAGGAGCGACGGCGTAACTATGCCGTGGAGTTGACGCAGAAGCATAAAACAGCCTTTAAGAGGGTCAGGACAGTGAGTTACAGGAATAATGTTCGCTGAGAAAGGGGATCCTCTCGTCGACAACACGCTTCCTCCTCCTGACTTTGTGTTCAACACAGGATAACTGTGTTGTAACTGAACTGCTTTTATCCACATTGCCCCAGGGCTTTTGTGTGAGAAGAGAGCAAGAGACTGCCCCACTGCAGCTGAGATTGGCGTTGTAAAACAGACTTGAATGAGATGTATTGCATGAAGGGTTTCTCCTCATCGCTATTCTTTGTGCTCACCCACTTCATGTGCTGACAGGTAGCTGAGTCATTGAGTTCAGGTCCCGTCTGTAAGGTCATACCAAGTCAGACTGTCACTTCATCGTATGGCCAAGCTGGTTATTACTCAAAAAGCCAGTGAAAAGTAATTTGCTAATTCATTAGCAAATTACTTTTCACTGGCTTTTTGAAATGCCGGTTGAAGACTATTTCATTGATTTTTAAGGGAGGTAATGTTATATTTGTCATCAGATTCAGGATGATTTCATACAATAGAGTTGAATTCAAACATGTTTAGGCGCTGATGTCCCCCTCCTCTTCATTTTTCTATCAGGTGAAGCGCTACCAGTGCATGTTCGAAGGCTGCACCAGGACGTACAGCACGGCAGGAAACCTGCGAACACACCAGAAGACGCACCGAGGGGAATACACATTTGTGTGTAATCAACAGGGCTGTGGAAAGGCCTTCCTCACCTCTTACAGCCTTAAGATCCATGTCCGTGTTCACACCAAGGAGAAGCCGTTTGAGTGTGATGTGCAAGGCTGTGAGAAGGCCTTCAACACGTTATACAGGTAAGCCTTTACAGAATAAATAATTACTTTAAATAGCTTTGTTGTGTTTTATTTCTCATCATGGGTGATATTCAGATCATTATCACCACTGTAGGTTATGTTAGCAGTGTCTAGAAACTGTAGTAGAAGTAGTGCTGGGTATTGGTTTAATAAATTATGATAGCAGTACCAATAACAGTACCTTTTTAAGGGATACGGATACCAATAAGAGTACTTAATTTAAAATAATCCTTTCACATTTTATGCATTTATCAGACATTTTTTGACTTTTGAACATTTTGGTGGCAATTACACCACACTCGACTTCGCCCCACCACAGACTGTATGGGTTGTAGCTGCTGTGGCAGTGGGCCAATCACACGTGGCATTAAATCGAAGAACGCTTGCGATGATTGGCTGCGATCAAAACCGAATAGTCATTTTTTTATGGGTACAAAAAAGATTAAATGCTGGTATTGTATGACTGAAGAATTCAATACTACTTGGTACTAGGTTAGTTTGATACCTAGCCCTAAGTATAACTAATCAAGACTAAATTGTGTCATCATGATACAAAGTCAATTATGAGGCAGGTCCTACCATAAAGTAAATGGCCTGACTAGTGTTGTCAACATACTGACATGTCTGTTTTATTCAAATAATACAATGTGAGATGGACACAATAAGTAATTTAAGTAAGTTTTTACTTTGCATTTATCTGCCCCTTTTCGCTCAACTACAAATGTTGGTGAAGAGGCAAGTTTGGTCATTAAAGATGCGTCTTATAATGAGGTAAATCTGCTGTCTGAACTGTCCGAGATTGATACTGCAGATGATTATATATTTTTGACAGCACTAGGCCCAATTACAGTTTAAGTCAACTTTGACCAATGCCAGGCATGCTTTTTGTTTGGCGCATTTTCACTGTTCAGATGTTGCTGTATTTTGCTGTGATCTCAAGCCGTTCACACACGAGCCCTCTGGTCTGCATTGGTTCAGTTGCTCTGACAACATGTCCGGGGCTTGGTGGAGCTATGCCACTGCCATCAATTCCCTGTCAGAGGCTTGTACTCAAGGCAGCCAACCAATGCCACACATGGGTGGATTCTCTTTTTAATAACATTACTTTCCTCTCCCCATCTTCCATGCCACCCAGATTCTCTAAACGACCGCCATTGACAGAGTGTGTACATGGTTCAGTCGTTTTCCCTTTCTGACTAGATTCTGTTGTCATCTGAATGTGGACTCCCTCAACTGTCTTTTTATATGCGCTTTAGACATTCATAAAATAAGTGCAATACAAATGAGCACATGCCCGTTTAATGCCACCATGGTTAGTTTGTTTCTCTCTGCATGTCTTCCATTGTGGTTTAATGAATCACACTTGATTGTCTCTGCAGACTAAAAGCACACCAGAGACTTCACACAGGCAAGACATTCAACTGTGAATCAGAGGGATGCACAAAGTACTTTACCACACTTAGCGACCTGAGGAAGCACATTCGCACACACACTGGGGAGAAGCCATTCCGGTGAGCATTTCCATTATCACACAAAGATCTGTGATACTAATAGATACTCACAGACATCTCTTTTAGTCTGTTTTAGTGTTTGCTTGTCTACACTAATCAAATGTTTAGGGTTTTTTCATATTCAAATTTTTTACCTATACTGTTGTTTTGGGAGCTGCATTTTGGTTAAGCAGAGGCCCGAAATATTCAGCACATAAGTTTCCCAATTTATCACTGTTGTCTATTTGCATCGGGTCCTAAGCATTCCTGACATGGGTTTTTTTCTGTCTTTGCCTTCAGGTGTGACCACGATGGCTGTGGCAAAGCCTTTGCTGCAAGTCATCACCTAAAAACACATGTACGGACACACACAGGTACATATTACTGGTTTGTTTTATGTAACCTTGATTTTTCTAAGGAAGCTTGATCAAGGACATGTTTTCAGCTATGCCTGATTTGCATTTACATTGTTACCAGTGCCTCCCACACATAGTTAATCTGAATATCCCAACCAGATGGGTTTTTCTTGCAGCCAAAACATTTTTATGTGGTTTTGTTTTTACTGTCTTCCTTTCAAAAGTGAACTTAAACAAAACAACTGTGGGCATGTGTACTTGTAATGATTGGACAAATAACTTACCTAATTGTTGTTGGCTGTGCTCCTGGACCCGATGGCTGAGAAGCTAAGTTAAAAATAATACATTTTAGTACTATATTTAATGTTCAAACTGATTTGACTTGTTCGTTTTTTTTTGCAAATATTCACTGATTTTGAATTTGATGCATGCAACACGTTCCAAAAAAGCTGGGAAAGGGGCATGTTTACCACTGTGTTCTTTTAACAACACTCAATAAGCGTTTGGGAACTGAGGACACTTATTGTTGAAGCTTTGTAGGTGGAATTCTTTCCCAATCTTGCTTGATGTACAACTTCAGTTGTTCAACAGTCCGGGGTCTCCATGTGGTATTTTGCGCTTCATAATGCGCCACACTTTTTCAATGGGAGACAGGTCTGGACTGCAGGAAGGCCAGCCTAGTACCCGCATTCTTTTACTATGAAGCCACGCTGTTGTAACACGTGCAGAATGTGGCTTGGCTTTGTCTTGCTGAAATAAGCCGGGACGTCCCTGAAAAAGACGTTGCTTTGATGGCAGCATATGTTGCTCCAAAACCTATATGTACCTTTCAGCATTAATGGTGCCTTCACAGATGTGCAAGTTACCCATGTCATGGACAGTAACACACCCCCATACCATCACAGATGCTGGCTTTTGACCTTTGCGCTGATAACAATTTGGATGGTCCTTTTCCTCTTTGGCCCTGAGGACATGACGTCCATGATTTCCAAAAACAATTTGAAATGTGGACCACAGCACACTTTTCTACTTTGCGTCAGTTCATCTCAGATGAGCTTGGACCCAGAGAAGCTGGCGGCATTTCTGAGTGATATATGGCTTTCGCTTTGCATGGTAGAATTTTAACTTGCACTTGTAGATGACGAACTCTGTTAACGGACAATGGTTTTCAAAAGCGTTCCTGAGCCCACGTGGTAATATCCTTTACATAATAATGTTGGTTTTTAATGCAGTGCCGCCTGAGGGATCACAGGCATTTAATGTTGGTTTTCAGCCTTGCCGCTTATGTGCAGAGATTTCTCCAGATTCTCTGGATCTTTTGATGATATTATGGACTGTAGATAATGAAATCCCTAAACTCCTTGCAATTGTACGTTGAGAAACATTCTTAAACTGTTGGACTATTTGCTCACGCAGTTGGTAACAAAGTAGTGAACCTCGCCTCATCCTTGCTTGTGAACGACCTTTTGGGGATGCTCCTTTTATACCCAATCATGACCAATTAACCTGTTCACCTGTGGAATGTTCCAAACAGGTGTTTTTTGAGCATTTCACAACCTTCCCAGTCTTCCGTTGCCCCTGTCGCAGCTTTTTTGGAATGTGTTGCAGGCATCAAATTCAAAATGAGTGAATATTTGATAAAGTTTATCAGTTTGAAAATTAAATATCTTGCCTTTATAGTGTATTAAATTGAATATAGGTAGGAAAGGATTTGCAAATCATTGTACTCTGTTTTTATTTACATTTTACACAATGCCCCAACTTCATTGCAATTGGGGTTTGTACTTTGACGTAATGTTTTTTTGTTTGGCAATGTTTTTGCCATTTATTTTATATCTCGTTAGTATTGTGCAGAAGCTACTTTAAAAAACGATGTTTGCTTGAAAATAAGATTATGCATCTCAAGAGGTTTATCCTCACATAAAAATTTAATTAAAAAAAAATAGGAATATGCTTGTTCAGGGAGGGGAGGGACAGCTTCTGTACAGATACAGATACTCCTGTCCAGGTTGTTTTTAATATGTGGTTCCCTGTATGTAGTTTTTTATAGGGGTGATTCTCCCAAACTGTAAATTGAAAGAATGTAGCAGAGTATCAGGCCATCATTCTTTTAAAATTAGTCCTGTTCCAACTTGTTGTGGAATTTCCAGCTTATGAACTCATGCTATGTAAGTTGAGATAGTGGTACCCAGGTGTCATTCAGGTCAGTGTCCAACATAACCTCATAACCTTTCCAGGCAGAGAAGTACTACAACTTTGTGCCTCCATAGTTGACGGGAGACGTAGTAGCTGTATGATAAGACAGTGCTTCTCACCCTTAGCCTTGTGAGACCGTCCTGATCTTGCGAGCTCCAGTTTTCCACTCGCAGATCAGCCTGGCATCTTCAGACATAGAAAATTTGGAGCCGTTCGCCAAACGACCGACCAATCAGCGTTGGTTTTAAGGCAGGTTTAGGTGTGACGCAACGAAAAGCGACTGTTCAGTCTAAACAACATGGCGGCCTCCACGGATGAGATGAGCGTAGCTATCGCGCAAGTTTTATCCGAATTAAATTGAAAGAAGAGCATAAAACGGCACTGGAGGCTTTTCTCGGAGGAAAATATGTTTTTGCTCTTCTCCCGACTGGTTTCGGCAAGAGTTTGATATATCGTTGATCTGATGGCCCGTCTATCACCAACATAGGTGGTGATAGACAGATGGTTTATCCGATCAGCTAACCAGTATTTTCGCCCCTTCCCAAAAGTTCTCCATCGGAAAGTTCCCAGATGGATATGCCGAGCAAATGCGAAGCAATCCATCTGGCGGAGTCGGGTTAGCTCACCCTGCCAAGGCCATAGAGAAAGTAAACCTAACAAATTTTGTCTGTGCTGAGATTTGGGCACCCTGCAGTATCTTTTGTTTACTTTGAAGGTTCAGCTAAGCGTAACACCTCCAGAGTTTAAATACACCGTCAGGAAGACAGGAACTTCAGAAGTTGGGATGGCACCCACACTGTACTGTGTGATCCTAAATTCTCCTCAATTGAGTGTTCATTAATTGCTCCTGTGTAATTCATCAAAGTCTCCGGAACCTTCTTCACGTATGTGAAATGAGTTGTGTTGCTCCTGAGTTTTTCCTTAACACACCTTGGGTTTTTATTGCTATGTATCTAATAGAATCTCCTGTTGAATGAAAACAAAAGTAAAACATTAGATTCTACGGCTTGCCTGTGTTTACAGTTGTGTGCATGCTATAAAACAGTCAATTATAATAAAACATCCACCACTCAGTATTTTTCAGTTTCATTGTATCATAAATAGCAAAAGGCTCACTCTGGTGATGAAAAATTAACTGCCAAAGTGCTGTAATTGACCTAATATTGTTTTAGTCTTTAATATAAATGCATGTACATTTTTAGTGTCTGCGATAGGTCATCATTACATTTCTTTGTAACATTTTCTCCAAAGTTAAAAAATGAAGTAGCAAATTTTATCTTGGCTTATATTTAAATGATTAAGTTGTACATATTAGCTCTTACCTGTCCTTATGCTTCCCCCTCTGTCTGTCCTCATTCTGTAGGGGAGAAGCCGTTCAACTGTCCCAGTGATGGCTGTGAGAAGACGTTTAGCAGCCAGTACAGTCTGAAGAGTCACATCCGGGGCCACGACAAAGGACAGCCCTTCACCGTCACCCTCACCCATCCGCTGTCTGAAGTGAGTCACAGTACAGCAACTTTGTCTCTCGATGTTGGTACATGTTGTCCATGCACAGCCTGAGAGCAACTCTGAGAGTTAGAGGGGTTCACACCACACTGCATTAACCACCATACATCTAAAAGTTATTATGAAAATAATTTAGCTTTAGATTAAACGACTTGTATAAAAACAAACTGTGCTTGTCCTCTTCAACGGAAAAGTTATTTTTTATGCCATTAATTATGTCATTACTTGCTAGTTTACCTTTTGTGGTTAATGGTTCCTTTCAAGTAAAATGATTTTGACAATAACATACAGTAGGTGTTGTACTCGTTTCCAATATCGTTTCCCTTCAATGATTTGGTGCTTGATCCCATAGCAAGTTTAATCCGGTCTAATTCCTCTCTTAATTACAGGATGCAAATCACTCGCTGTGCCTCAGTGACTTGAGCCTCATCTCTACAGACTCAGAGCTACGAGAGAACATCCACAATGTAAGTCTGGCCTTCAGCTTTGTCAAACCGACAGTGGATTGAACATGTTGAGCAGTTGTCAAGCTAGTTACGATGCAAATTTTCAGGCAGCTACTTGACACCTAAGTTATCCGTCACTGTCAAGAATTTAGAGGCAAAACAAGAGTTTCTGGCTGTTGTGATACTTAGTAAAGTCATTTAATTGTATTACAGGCTCACAATTTGGACCTCAGCAATGTGAAAATCTTTGAGCTCATGTTCCAGAGTCCTGAAAATAGTGTCAGCCAAGATGATGCCCATCCCAACGGTCAGTGCTTTTTCGAAACCCGACAGCTTGAATTGTATTGAATGTTCTTGTTCACTGATGGGAGTTCCTTCGTCAGAGAGCCTTGCGGAATCCTTCAGCCTGGAGACGTCTACCCGGTCGGTAGTGACTGATGGATCGTCTCTCATCTCTTTCTCTCTCCATCCTACTTCCTCATCTCCCTGTTCCCACAAAACTGCAGTCATGGAGGCTCCTTCCCAGCTCAGTCAGAGCTCTTCCCCTCAGGCCTCCACCCCTGCCGCTGTCCCCACCACTGTCAGCTCCACGCAGCCTCCGCCTTTCATGCAACTAACTGAGCCTCAGCAGATCTCCGATGTGCCTGCCCAGGCTTCTGTCCAAGCGCCAAACAATGTCACCCCCCAGCACTTTGTGGCACTGCCACCCACATTCCTGTCGTCGGATAGTGCCACCCAGACCACGCCTTTACCACAAGCCATCTCCACTCCTCCTCCAGTGGCTCCAGCACTGACCACCCTTGCACCAGGCACCGCCCCTATGTCTGTTGTTGCGGCCACCGCACCAGATGCTCTGGCAGCTGTATCTCAACCTGTGCCTTTGGCCAACATTCCTGCCCCCAACCCTGGCCATGGTTTGGCTAACACCCCTGCCACCATCACCATAGCTCCCACCCCAAACCTGCTGCAGCCCAGCCTGGTCATGTCTGACCAGAACCTCCAGTGGATCCTCAGCAGTGCTGCCAACAGCCAGCAGAACCCAGAACAAACCGTGAGTAATGCTTCCACACAGAAATGGTGACTTGATTTGTACTAGCCCTAATTTTGTGATTTGTTTTTAAGTTCAAAAACACATTGCATACAATTAGGGATTTCTTGCATTTTGTCTTCTAATCATAAGTATGTTCATGTGGGAGGATTAGCAAACAACATGCCATGCACTTACATAATTGTGCAAAAGCCTAATTTAACAAACAAATATGTAAAGTAAACCAGTGGGGATAGCTAAGACCATGGTTAGCACTGACTCTATTTGAAGTAAGTGTAGCAAAGGAATAGGTGTTACTTTACACTCACCTAAAGGATTATTAGGAACACCTTAAAGTTAAATCTCTCCTGAACTCCAAACTGAATGTCAGAATGGGAAAGAAAGGTGATCTAAGCAACTTTGAGCTTGGCATGGTTGTTGGTGCCAGAAGGACTGGTCTGAGTATTTCACAATCTGCTCAATTACTGGGATTTTCACGCACAACCATTTCTAGGGTTTACAAAGAAAGGAAAAACATCCAGTATGCGGCAGTCCTGTGGGCGAAAATGCTTTGTTGATGCTAGAGGTCAGAGGAGAATGAGCCAAGTGATTCAAGCTGATAGAAGATCAACTTTGACTCAAATAACCACTCGTTACAACCGAGGTATGCAGCAAAGCATTTGTGAAGCCACAATACGCACAACCTTGAGGCAGATGGGCTACACCAAGGCAAGGCAGCTTTATTTGTATAGCACATTTCAGCAACAGGGCAATTCAAAGTGCTTTACATGAAAACAGATTAAAAAATCAAAAACAGATAAAATACGAGAAAAGTTACAGTGCAGTATAAGAAATTAAACATTGAAGAGCAGTTAAAACAGTTAAATATATAAAAACAGATAAAATAGGAATTTCTCTCTATATGCTTATATAGATTGTTATACAGTATCAACAATGCAGCTTCAGTATAAGAAATGAACAGTTATTTAAAGAAAGGCAACATCAGAAAGATAGGTCTTCAGCCTTGATTTAAAAGAACTGAGAGTTTCAGCAGACCTGCAGTTTTCTGGGAGTTTGTTCCAGATATGTGGAGCATAAAAACTAAACGCTGCTTCCCCCTGTTTAGTTCTGACTCTGGGGACAACAAGCAGACCTGTCCCAGACGACCTGAGAGGTCTGGGTGGTTCATAGTGTAGTAGCAGATCAGAAATATATTTTGGCCCTAAACCGTTTAGTGATTTATAAACCAGCAAAAGTATTTTGAAATCAATTCTTTGAGGCACTGGAAGCCAGTGTAGAGACTTCAGAACTGGAGTGATGTGATCCACTCTCTTGGTCTTAGTGAGGACTCAAGCAGCAGCGTTCTGAATCAGCTGTAGCTGTCTGATTGATTTTTTTTAGGGAGACCTGTAAAGACACCATTACAGTAGTCAAGTCTACTGAAGATAAAAGCATGGACAAGTTTTTCCAAATCCTGCTGAGACATAAGTCCTTTAACCCTTGATATATTTTTAAGGTGGTAATAGGCAGACTTTGTAATTGTCTTAATGTGGCTGTTAAAATTCAGGTCTGAGTCCATGACTACACCAAGATTTCTGGCTTTGTCTGTTGTTTTTAACATTATCATTTGAAGCTGAGTGCTGACTTTTAATCGTTCCTCCTATGCTCCAAAAACAACCACCTCAGTTTTTTCATCATTTCATTTAAGTTCTGGCACATCCAGTCGTTAATTTGTCCAATGCACTTAGTCAGTTGTTGTATTAGACTGTAGTCCCCTGGCGATAAGGTTATATAAATTTGTGTGTCATCCGCATAACTATGGTAACTTATTTTATTGTTTTCCATAATTTGAGCCAGTGGAAGCATGTAAATGTTAAACAGGAGAGGCCCCAGAACGGAGCCTTGGGGAACTCTGCACGTCATATTTGTATGCTCAGATGTATAATTCCCTATAGACACAAAGTAGTCCCTATTCTTTAAATAAGACTCAAACCACTTTAGTACTGAGCCAGAAATGCCAACCCAGTTTTCTAATCGGTCTAGTAATGTCATGGTCGACCGTATCAAATGCAGCACTGAGATCAAGTAATACCAATACTGAAATTTTGCCACTATCTGTGTTGGATGTCATTAAAGACTTTAACAAGAGCTGTCTCAGTGTTGTGGTGTGGTCGAAAACCCGACTGGAAGGCATCAAAACTGTTGTTTAGTGACAAGAAAAGGTTGAGTTGTTGAGAAACCGTTTTTTTCAATGATTTTACTTAAAAATGGAAGGTTTGATATCGGCCTATAGTTGCTCATTAGTGACGTGTCTAGATTGTTCTTTTTTTAAGAGTGGCTTAATGACTGCAGTTTTCAGGGCCTGTGGGAAGATACCTGAGAGAAGAGACGTGTTTACAATCTGTAGAAGATCTGTAGTCAAACAATTCGAAACATTTTTGAAAAGGCCCATTGGTAGAATATCAAGGCAGCAGGAGGTTTTCAGATGTTGTATAATGTCCTCCAGGTTTTTACGGTTAATCATATGAAATTGGGTCATATTGGAATTTGTTTTGCCTGGACACTGTGACAACACATACCCTGTACTCGATATGGAAGCACTGATTGTTTGTCTAATTTTCTGAATTTTGTCTTTGAAGAAGGTGGCAAAATCATTGCAGGCCTTGGTGGATAAAAGTTTAGCTGCTACTGGTACTGGAGGGTTTGTTAACCTATCGACAGTAGCAAACAAAGCACGTGAGTTATTATTGTTTTTGGCAATTATGTCCGAGAAGAAGGACCGCCTTGCATTCCTCAGTTCCAAATTATAAATGCGAAGTCTCTCTTCATAGGTGTTGTAGTGGACCTAGAGATTAGTTTTTCGCCACCTGCGTTCTGCTTTTCGACACTCTCTTTTTTCTGTTCTTACCAGTATGGCATTTCTCCATGGAGATCTTTTCTTACCAGAGACAGCTTTGACCTTAGTGGGAGCAATGGCATCAATAACATTTGTAATTTTACAATTGAAATTGTCTACAAGCTCAGTGACTGAGACCCCTGAGAGGGTGGGTGTGGACGAGAAAAGCTGAATGAATGTTTCACTGGTGTTGTCAGTGATATACTGTTTTCTTATTAACTGTTTGGTCACTTTTGTGCACAGAGATAGTGCCATTAAAGAAAACACAGGAATGATCAGAGAGAGCAGCATCAGTCACCACAACCTTGGAAATGTTCAAACCCTTGGAGATAATCAAGTCCAGAGTGTGCCCCTTGTTGTGTGTGGGCTCCGTCACATGCTGAGTCAGTCCATAGTTCTCAAAAATACAACAGAGTTCTTTGGTCCCTCTATCCTGGGGGTTGTCAACATGAATGTTGAAATCACCAGCAATAACTACACAATCAAAGTTAATACAGATTATAGACAGCAGTTCACTAAAGTTGTCAAAGAAGGATGCACAGTATTTAGGTGGCCTGTAGATAATTAGAAATATAGGTCGAGACGGGGACCTTAGCTGAAGAGCCACATATTCAAAAGAAGCAAAGTTTCCATAAGATATTTGAGTACATTGGAACGAGTCATTAAACAAAATGGCAACTCCACCTCCTTTCTTATTCGCTCTATTCTCACTCATAAAATTGAAGTTAGACTCTATAAGAACAGCATCACTGTTATTATAGTCTAACCAGGTTTCAGTTAAAAACATGAGGTCAAGATTGTGCTTAATAATAAAATCATCATCAAACATTGATTAACAATGATTTACCCGCCAAAGACCTGACGTTTTAGTAAGGCTAATGTTAGTGTGTTAAAATAATTATCACTCGTTTTTTGGGACAGGCTGTGGCTGACGAGGAATGGATGCTAAATTTGCTAAGTTGGCAGTTAAGTGCTTCTTTTTCTTACTTAGCGGATTCATCGTTCTTTTTCTATTACCTATCACAACATTCATTGACGAAGAATTGAATACACAGGGCCCAGGCTTGTCCTGGAAAGAGTCACGAGTGCCACTAGGCATGCAGCCTGGGCCCAGCACACATCAGTTAAAGCTTGTTTCATTTTGTACACAAGCATACTTATCAGTCTGGTGAGAAGGAGTTCGCTGCCGTCCTTGAGGGGGCAGAGGTCCCTGGCGTTTTTACTTTCAGCGGTTCAGTCAAAACAGGGTCAGTTTGATGCTGGGGGCGAATGATGGGAGAAGGTAGTGGGGCAAACTTGATTCAAGCATCTACCAGCTGCTCCATCCGGTCAGTGAACCCCAACACGTGGCAGGGGGAAACAGGGGAAAAGGCGGATGGGGAGAGCGATGAATCCTCAAAGGCGTCGGTGTTGGTAAGGGGGTTTGAGGAGTGTTGGATGGGTGAAAAGGGGGGTTGAGATTTCTCGTCTCCATTCTGTGGTCCTCCATGGTCAAATCTTTGCTCAGGTGGGGGCTGTGGTGGATCACTGCCGCACTTTGTTGTGTTTGTGTTGATTTATCTTGTCTTGTGTCCTTGGCCGAGGGAGTAGATGTGTGGTGTAGGCTAGAGGTGAACAGCTTCACTCCTGGCTTGTTAAGAAAAAGTCCATCTGCTTTAAAAAGATGTCTGCGGTCCCAGAAAATGTTAAAATTGTCAATGAACCGCAGAGAGTGGACGGTACATGCAGTTGAAAGCCATCTTTTCAGTGCCAACAGTCTGCTGAATCTCTCAGCTCCTCTTCTGACTGGCGGTATAGGGCCACTGATAAACACCTTCGCGGTTAGGGAGCTAACTGTGTTCAGCAGATTCATAAAGTCACGATTCAGCACTTCAGACTCTTGCTTTGCTAACATCATGTGACCCTATATGCAGTATAATGTTCTTCACAGTTGGGTGTGCTGCCACGATATCCGGGATTCTTTGGGCCAAGTCAGACACCATGTCTTTTGAAAACAGAGTATTTTGGTGTAGAAGAAGCAGTAGCAGAAGACCCCACCGGGTACCACTCATCGCCACTAAAAATAGGAAAATGAGGCTACAATTTGCACGAGCTCACCAAAATTAGACAGTTGAAGACTGGAAAAATGTTGCCTGGTCTGATGAGTCTCGATTTCTGTTGAGACATTCAGATGGTAGAGTCAGAATTTGGCGTAAACAGAATGAGAATATGGATCCGTCATGTCTTGTTACGACTGGGCAGGCTGCTGGTGGTGGTGGTGTAATGGTGTGGGGGATGCTATCCTATCAATATGGGCCAACATTTCTAAAGAATGCTTCCAGCACCCTGTTGAATCAATGCCACAAAGAATTAAGGCAGTTCTGAAGGCGAAAGGGGGCTCAAACACGGTATTAGTATGGTGTTCCTAATAATCCTTTAGGTGAGTGTATTTATCACTCACCTAAGTGAGTGTATTTATATGTGACGCACCACACAGTTAGAAATCTGGTGCAAATCAACCTCATAGTACTCTAGCGTGTCCCCAGCTTTTTTCCATCCAGCTTCAACTGTGGTGTTGAACGTTTGTTTGCAGCCACATCAAGGAGCTCCAAAAGTGGAAAAAGTTTTCTTCACGACAGCCATACCAGTGGGAGGAAATGCTGGTAAGTCAATGGGTAGTAAATTTAAATATATTTTTATAGGCTGTAATGAAATCATAGATTTGTTTTGACATCCAGTGCAGTGCTTAGCTTTAATAGGATTCATTAGATAGTAGAGTGGTGTCCAGTGAGCTCCACTAAGATACAGTCACAGTGGTTTTATTATACAAATGCAGTTCCAAGACACTCAATTAATGCACTGTGCTAGAACAGTTAAAATGATATACCATTATAATACGTAATAATAAAAATGACAAGTAAAGACACAGGAGCAATAACATAAAAAATATTCAGGATAGGAAGAGAACAAGTATTGTCGACTTACCGATTACCTCTTGTTTCAGCTTTTTTATTATCCGCATTATCCTCTTTGAAAGAGTCATGACTAAGATATCTCTGATTGGAGTTCTCATTCAAATTAACTGTTTAAATGCTGAGAAGGAACGAAGGTTTCCCTCTGTCACATTCTTCTATTTGTTGACCAAGAGGTCTATCAGTATGCGTGGCATCAACTCTGCTCTCTTCTCATTCAACAACTGATCAATGCCAACTTCTTACTAAGCGGTTAGTAATTTAACTTGGATATGCTTTGCAGGACACTTGGAAAGCAAATGTGTTTACTTCTGGTTTTCAGTGAACTTTAAATTGTGTTTCCGTTTTCAGGCAGCTCAGT
Source organism: Sander vitreus (assembly GCF_031162955.1). NCBI lineage: Eukaryota > Metazoa > Chordata > Actinopteri > Perciformes > Percidae > Sander > Sander vitreus. The sequence continues at coordinate 10,314,751 of NC_135860.1, forward strand.
CCAGCAGATCGGCCTCAGTCTGCCTGTCATCATCATCAAACAGGAGGAATCCTGCCAGTGCCAGTGTGCCTGCAGGGACGCTGCTAAAGACAAGGGTTCAAAGAGTGCCTCCTCCATTGTTTCAGCCCCAGCACAGCCGCAACCACCAGAGCCCCCTCCCCCCCCACTATCACAGCCCCCAGAGCCTCCACATCATTCAGCCACCTCATCTTCTTCATGCTGCCCCCCTGAGTCTTCCTCTAAGGTGGGTGAGGTGAGGCTGGAGGCACCCTCTTCTTCTTCCTCCTTCTCAGCTCAGACATTCTCCACGATAGGGAGCAGCACTGCCAAAAACCCTCCCTCGTCTGGCGGGTTAGCCAATATGGATGTCTCGGACTTCCTTTCCCTGCAGAGCCCTGAGACAGCTGCCAACATTGAGGCTCTGCTGCTGGTCGCTGATGACTTCAACATGACCACTGATGGCAATCCTTAGATCCTGAGTCTGGCACCGTGTGTTTGTCTGTTGCGCCAACTCATCCACAGGCATCAATTCCTCCCACATCTCGAGTCATTCTTCACAGCGACGCCTCTTCTTTCTCCCTATATAGTGTGTGTATCAAACCCTCTGCACCTGCAGTGCATTCTGTTCTGTATAGCATTGTGCTATATATATATATATATATATATATATATATATATATATACACACATACACACACACTGACTAATTTTTCTGTTGATTCATTGCAGTAGTTATGAAAACAGGATTAGTTTGCTTAATGAGATTTAGCAAAGTTAATGCTAATGAATGCAGGGAAAAGGCAGTAGATCCTTTGTTATCAACATAATCAAACTGTATATAATAAGTCCTCGATGTCCACCCTGAATTGATTGAATGAAACAAATGCTTGTTGTCCAAGCACTGATAACTTCAGAGTTCCATTTTCCTGATTTGAAGGCCAGACACCTGAGCAGGAAAACAAAACGTGTCTGTATATCCTTGTACTGTACTACAGGTCCTAACACATGCTCAAAGCTGGTATGCAACTGACCAGAATGCACTGTATAAGAGGAATTTAATTGTATTGCTCCCAGTAGGAATTTATTTGAAGCAGTTGGCCACATAGCCCCCCCCATATAGCTGTCATACAATATGAAGTGATTTCCTCAGTATTTTTGTTTTCTAGGAAGACTAGTGTAGTCCAGAAAATGTGATTATTTTTTACTTCGAAAGTTATTTACTAATTGAGAAAGGAACCTGTGATCTGATCTGCCTGTCTTAAGTGAAATCAATAAGTAGCCTATAACTTAAACTAATTTAAAATTGTACATGTTAATTTATTTAAATATTTGATTCTATCATTATACTGCTAATACTATTATCTTCAAGATAGCAGAAAAATCTATTAATTTATTCCAATCACTTGTATTTTTAAGTTGAGCTGTTTTTATGTTACTGAATTGTTTTTGTTTTTTTGAAAGAACGTAATGATATTGCTAAAAGCAAGTTTGAGAAAAGATGATTGTAGACTGCACAGTGAAACAAAATATCCTCGAGGATCTGCTTGTTTGCAAAAATTGTTGAGAATGAAACAGTAAGGAACTACTGTCAACATCCCATGTTTAATAGGGTTGTGACCCTCTCAGGGATGCATCAAGTCATAACTGATCCTGGTTCCATTAATTTGTTTCTCAGACATACCTTTTTCTCACTAGATGCCCCACACTTGCAGTCGCCCTACGTTTTGCTGCACTCTTCCCTGTTTATTGCACACTAACTTGTAAAGTGAGTAATCTGACAGCTTGTTAGCTGAGGTGCAGCACCACTACAGACTTTTTGTATACAACTGCTGTTAAAGTAGCATTTAAAAGATGGTGTCCTGGCGACAGTGTAAATACAGTACATTTTAGTGTAAACATATTTGAGAAACTTGTAGATTATTCTAGAATTTGTATTTTTGTATAGACTTTTGAATTACTAACTCTGAGTTTGGAGCTAATGTATATCCTCTACCCTTGTATTTTTTCCCCAGTCACATTTATGCAGAGGATTTTTTTTGTTGTGTCTAGTTGAATAGTTCTTCAAGCAGCTGGGCTTTTGTACAGTCCCCAAAGTAAGGAAATATATGTAACACAGCCTTCTGCTGAGAGTACAATTTAACAGTATTGTTTCACACGGGACACAATGCAATGATGATAGAACAAAGGCATTATGCCCTGTATGCTAGAGTGTAGAGGTACTTGGCCTTACAACATAACTGTTCTATGAGCCTCCTTGCCTTGACGGTCTCTGCTTTAGACAGACTTGCCATTAGCATGCCAACACACTCCTCTTCACTGAGTCTCGGGCAATCTTTTCAGCAGCAGACCACAATAAGGCAAAAGCAATGAGACAGAAAAGCTTATGGTTTTCCTAGAAACTATTGTTTTCCAGCCGTCTGTTTGGAAAGTCATTCATGGATATGCAGCATAACTGATACAAGTGATGTGATTCTACATTTGAATTCCAGGTTGTAGGATCAAACCAAACTGACATGCTTTTGCATGTCACATAACTCATGCTTGGCTTTATTTTTGCCAACATTTAGGAGGTGCCAAGAAGGCAGTTGATAAGTTGTGAAAGGCTCCAGTCACACATTGTGTGCTCTAATCCATTCCACATATGCAGTATAAGATATCAGGAGTGTCCCTACTTGGTTCAATTGGATTACAAAAATGTTGATCATTTACTCACCATCTCCTTGTTAAGGCACTCTGTGAAATTACTGCCAGAAGTCAAGTTCATACCATCAATATATATTCTTATACATGCATAATGTCAAAGAACAAACCTATGCAATTTTATGTGCAGCATTCACCAGTTTAAATACTGACTCAAAGACAAAAATATTTAACCCTCCCTTCATTAAATGATACTCTGCCACAACCTTATATGCGGAACTCAAGAGGCAAAAGTTGCCTTTCCAATGCATACAACGTTAAAAGCATGTTTCTTGAACTCCAGTATATTGCATTTCACATTTGGAGTGGTGTTCCCACAAATGTGGCACGGCACCACAGTGCTCCTTTTACATGCTGTTGAGAACCAACTGGATTTGTTATAAGTAGTTAGTGAATGAATGATTCTGTTTTAAGAATTATTTTTGGTCAAATGTACGCAGCTTTTTTTTTCTTTTTTTTTTAAACGGTTCATTTGGGCTAACTCCATTTATGTAATCATCTCAGCCCTTTCACATTTAAAATTTGATGTGGGTTATTTGTTGACTTCTCTTCACCAATGAGTCAAAACAGTTTTATTTTAATCAATGGGCAGAGAAATGATTTGTGATGTGGCCCAAGTTTGTCTCTGTAGTTTACCTGAAATGCTAATGTCAGCAAATGACTGATAGAGACATTTGTTTGGAAGCAGATTGATCACAGTGTTTTAGATTAAGAATTAACATTTTCTCAATTGGGCAATATTTAAAAAAGAAACCATATGCTTCCAAAGGAATGTCTTACACCCAAAGAGTGTCTAATTGTTAAGGATTAGTTTTTTTTTTTTTTTTTTTTAAGAATGTATAATGTGAAGTTTGCTTATGCTTGTTTCGTATAAAGTAATGATAATACCGTTTCTGAATTGAGAGCAATATAATACTAATAAAACCTTATCCTTGTCACTGAAATGTTTGCTTCTTCTGCTCAATGAAGTCTTCACAGTTTAAATTGGCAATTGATCTTTAATTTGTTTAATCATAAAATAGAAAATAAAAAGGAAGCGGGGAAAAAAAAAAATTGTTCTACTTCTGGTCACTTCTGCAGTGGTAAGGACACATTCTGGAGAGATTTTCTCTGTCGGAAATAAAGATTAAAAAGGTTTAAAAATCTGCATTAAGTCACAAACGTCCAAGGAGAGAAAAGTGAGCTCACCACTAGAATATCACTTAAATCTTTCAAGTCATTGAAGACTCTGTCGCACAGGGTTATTCTCTCAGACAGGGTCACCAGTCTGTCCTCGATGTCCTCCAGGTTCTGTGGAGGACATAACGTGTTAGTTACCGGTTAGTTTTGGCAGACAGCCATTAAAAGGTTCACGTGGCTGACCTGTTTGGCCCCTGAAACGCCCTCATCGGTCTGCACGGTCATCGTGTCTTCTGTACAACCTGTAACTGTTTTACAAACATACTTGGAGAAATAATAACATTTAAGTTGAAAAGGTGCCTGTTTTGTTACCTGTGTTCGAAGCCATAATCATAGACCTATTATTTTTCCCGTGAACTCTGTATTTCCATATTGTGGGTGCCTTGTGCGTTTTTAAGCAGGTACTCACAGGTGATTTAAATGTCCCTAATGCAGAGGGCAGGCAGGAACGGTGGAATTGTTAAAAAATAAAAAATAAACTCTTCAGTGAAGAAATGCCAGGTAATGCTTTTCCAGATATTGCATATTTCCAAAACACGGCATTTAAGGAGCGCCAACCCCAGACTAGAATATTTATTCATTTATATACTAGCATACCACACTTTAACAATAAAAAGATGGCAATGGTTCGGGGGTAAATAAAAGACAAGGGAAAATACAAAGTAATAAAACAAATGGTTCAACAGTCACAGGCAATTATCTTGTACAATTTAAATATATTTAAGAGTTTTTCAAAAGGTTGGTAGAGATATGGATCGTTTGAAAACAATGTTACCTTTTGTAATTTTTAACATTTTGATGGCTACTTTCTTGGATATGAGATAATAAAAATATGTATAGAGAGAGTCATCATAAAAACTGTTTTACCATCAAGTCCACAAAAAGAGCAATAATATATATAGTTTTTCTTTTTGCATAAAATGTTTTGTTCAATATCATTTAAAGACAACATCGCCCATCAATTCTCCAAAGTCCGAAGTCCCCCCCCCCCACTGGACATCTAAAACAACGTGCTGCTGGCCCTTTAAGGGAATCCGCATCATTGTTTGGGGGCGTAACCCGGAAGATAACTGTTATTTCATCAGACGACAACATGCTCCCTTCTTATATACTGTCTATGCATGCTCCCTGGCTGTGAAGTGAAACAACCGCCGTTTTGGTTTTATGAAGTCCGTCTGTAACATCGCTGTTGAATTAATCAAATCCAGAAGAGCTCACAGTTCAGCGACAGCTCGTCGACTCGGAGAAGAGATGTGTAAAGAGCTCAAGACCAAAGTGCTGCATTTGTGGCCGGCGACCTCCAATGTACCGTCTGTTCATCAGGAGGGCCACACAGGTTAGCTAACGTTAACATTCACAGCAAAAGTGCTTGTGCGTGCCTCTAAGGCTTAGCTCTTAATGACTGATAGAGCTACTGAAGAAATATTAACGGACTGTTTGGCAGTAACGTTAAGTAACGTAAACATTGCACTTGCAGCATATTAGGGTTGGACATTAGTATCAACCAAATGCTATTAACTGGTAATATGCAAGAGGCTGCTAGATTTGCTTAACTCACCAGCCACTGTGGCAGGTGGACCAAAAAAGTTCATTTCCAACCCTATTGGAGTTCAGATTGTTCTGTCATGCATGACATGGACCTCTCCCACTTTGATTTGAAGACAATCCTTTATTAGTCCCACAGCGGCGATTAGATTAGTAAGTGTTACAGCAGAAAAGGGCATAGTGCAAGAACAGGCATCAGTAAAAAAATGCAAGCTGTAATAACTGATTAGTTAACATATATATTTTAGGGGTGCACGATTCAGAAAATGTCACGATTTGATATTGATTTTTAGGCTCAAGATTCGATTCAAAATCGATTGACGATTCAAAAACGATTCTCGATTCAAAAAACAATTCACAGTATGTAAATTTAGTTACTTTTTATTACTTTAATGTAATATTTATATATATATATATATATTAGGGCTGTCAAACGATTACATTTTCTTAATCGTTGAATTTCTATAGTTAATCGCATATTTTATCACATGATTATTAAAGTATTTCTGATTCTGATGATTAAAATTCTATTATTTTGCATTTCAGAACAGTTTTTAAGTACATATTAACAATGGAAAGCAATTCCAGTGTATCTTGATTGGGAATCAAATGAATGCAAAGAAAGTGACTTTATGAACTTGATTTTAAGATTTGTATTTGTTTATTATATATTTAATCTAGTCACACATTTGAATTTAACAACAACTTTGAATGCACCACGAGGCTGTACATTACCAGTTTCATTGAACGCACCGTCTGCGTTTTTCCGACAGCAGCAGCTGCAGATTGTTACATCCCGGCAAAGCCCGGCTAGCCTTTCCACTCCCTATTCAGCCCCATTGTACCGAATTTGGTTGCAGTTCCACCAGAGTTCCACTGGGCGTGATCGCGGTCCAGTGCTAAATGAATGGGACTCTATGGAGCTAGACGGCTAAATTTGTCTCTTTCGCCTGATTGTCGTTTGAGAAATCTCAGATTTGATTGTAGTTTTTGCAAGTTCAACATGGATTATAGGTCAAAAGTTGAATGAACGAGTACTTGTGTCCTTTCGATTTCTTACAGGTTGAGTCGTTGTTGCCCATAACACGCTAGCATTCTGCTAATGAATGCTGATTGGTCAGTGAAGGACTGATTACGATCGGAGATCCCGCTTGACGGCATCCAAAGCAGAACCAGAATGTCAGAGTGAATATTTCGGCGTGGTCTTTAAAACATTAGCAAACCTCTTTCTAGCACGTGTATTGACAGAGAGAGTCTAACCTGTCAGCTCTGTTGTCGATGCTTCGAGAGAACAAAGGAAGCGACTCAGAGCTTGCCGTAAAGCGGTATCTCTGGCCGTATATGTTTATGACGTCATTTACATTTTAAAAGGCTTTTTAGAACAAAAAAGCCACTTTAAAAAAATCTAACACCCAGCAGTGTGTATTTTCTTAGCCTCCCCTTTCGAAGGCAACATTCAAATTACTAGACAAAAAATTATATCCTGAGAAAAGTGGATTTTGAGGGGTATAGCTCCATAGAGTCCCATTCATTCTGCACTGGCCTGTGAGCGCCTCCTATAAGGAACTCCGGTGGAACTGCAACCAGTTCAGAAGCCGGAAGTAACGAGAGAGTGGAACTTCTTACCTTATTAGAAATTCTTTGATCCCGGTGTTGAACCTTCTACAGTGAAATACAGTCACACTTTACACCGTTTAGCGTTAGCTGTCAGCATTGTAACCGTGTTTAATCCAGCTACTAGATAGCGGTAGGCTAACGTTAGCTGCTGTCGAGTGTAGTGTTAACTGGCGTCACGTGCAGCAATGTTTCTGTTGCCTATAACGTCTGTTTCAGAGCATCAGAGAGAAGCACAGGCATATCAGTGGCACCAGAATGAGGCACCGAAATCGGTGTTGCTATTCCTGCAGCAGCAGGATGTGTTACGAGGAAGTAAGGCAAAAATAGTAGCCTGTTAGGCACGAGGCAAAGCCGAGTGAAGTGAAAATAAATTAATAAATGGCAGCATGCGATTAATACGATTTAAAAAAATAAATAAATTAAAAAAACATGAACGCATTATGCTCGACCCTTAATCGCATTGATTAACGCGTTAATGCTGACTGTGTGTGTGTGTGTGTGTGTGTGTGTGTATGTATGTATGTATATGTAGACTGTTTTTTTTTAAATGCAATACACACCTACACAGTTTACCTCATAGTCCAATAATTTTGGAGAGTTAATAAACTTTATTATTAGACAGCTATCCATGACAACAGATGTTATCCTATCCTTAAGTATCATATTTCTGTCTGCACTTAAATAAAATAAGGAATTTAATATGTAAAAAGGTCAAATGAATGTAAAATACTCATTTACAAGGACAGATTAACAGCAAATGTGCTCAACTATTAGAAGTGAAAGGCCTTGATGAACAATGGATCTGTAATTAAAGTGGCTCATTATGTAGAATGAGCACCTTACAGAGTTGTACATCACTGATGCATTTATGTGCAAGCATCATTTTAATGTAGCTACTGCAGGTTTGCTATTGCTGGGCAGTAGAAACTAAAGCTATTTTTCATATTTATAGCTTCATGATTATGTTTTGCTTGCAAACCTTTATTCTGCAAAGTAACTTTCTGTTTTCGAGTAATTGGATAAGTGTAGTTGAGGACAACGCACAGTTCCCCCTGAAATGCAGTTGAGTAGATGTGTGAAGTAACATAAGTGTTTAAGTACTGCATTCATGTACTTGTGCTTTACTTCAGTGAGTGTTCAAGTGATTACTAGAATGAATGTAGAATTCAACAACATTTTAAAAATGCAAAAAAGCAATGCAAGTCACAGATGCCATTAAAAAACATCACATCCTTCCATATATACAACTACAGAGCAAGGCAAAATAGAATACAAAATACATAACTCTAAGATATGTATACATCAACACTAACTGTACCTACATGCATAGACAGGCTACTTACAGTATATACATATCTACACACATTCCATGCCACCATGCCACCTCACCAGGCACCACCACACAACCTATATATATATATATATATATATATATATATATATATATATATATATATATATATATATATATATTAGGGCTGTCAATCAATTAAAAAATGTAATCTAATTAATTACATACTCTGTGATTAATTAATTGAAATTAATCGCATACATAATTAACGGTGCCTGAACCGATACTTTTTAAGAAAGTAAAGAAAGAGGGTACTAAACAACAGTTGGTGACATTAAAGAACGGCTTGTTTATTGCTAAGGCCATATGGTCAAAATTAAATGATTTAATAATAATGTATAACAATAACAATAACTTATTTCACTAGTAAATTGCTGTTGAATGACAAAAACAACAACCAGATAGGAAAAGGACATTTACAATAACTTCAAATGCACCACGACGCTGTAGTTTACCAGTTTCATTGAACGCACCGTCTGTGTTGTCTTTCCGACGGTAGCTGCAGATTGTTACATACCGGTGTTGAATCCTCTACAGTAAAACACAGTCACACTTTACACCGTTTAGCGTTAGCTGTCAGCATTGTAACCGTGTTTAATCCAGCTACTAGCTAGCGGTAGGCTAACGTTAGCTGCTGTAGTGCTATAGCTGCTATAGTGCTAACTACCTAGCGGTAGGCTAACGTTAGCTTCTGTTGAGTATAGTGTTAACTAGCGTCACATGCAGCGGGGTTTGTGTTTCCTGTAACGTCTGTTTCAGAGCATCAGAGAGAAGCGCAGACATATCAGTGGCACCAGATTTTCGTCTGTATGCAAACGTCAATATGGAATGGATTAATCTGCGTTAATTTTTTTTAACGCGTTATTTTTTCTCAGATTAATTAATCGAAATGAACGCGTTATTTTTATATTATATATATATATATATATATATATATATGTGTGTGTGTGTGTGTGTGTGTGTGTGTATGTATATATATATATATATATACATATATATATATATATATATATATATATATATATATATATATATATACATATATATATATATATATATATATATATATAATGTATGTATATATATATATATATATATATATATATATATATATATATATATGTGTATATATATATATAATGTATGTATGTGTGTATGTTTTTTTTTCTTTTTTTTTCTGTCTTGCGGTGGATGATGCCTCATTGACCCTCCTTGTTTTTGAACTGCAGATGTTGCTGAAATCCTGAGTTGCACGGTGAAGGCTCTTAAGGAGGGTCATGTGGTCGGTGTGCCCACAGACACCATCTATGGCCTGGCATGTCTGGCCCAGAACTCTGAAGCTGTCAGAAAAACCTATGACATCAAAGGACGAAATGGACATAAACCACTGGCCATCTGTGTAGGGGAAATCCAGGATATCTATAAGTAAGTGAATGTACGTGTGTCTACCGCTTTTCCCCCAGAGGATCACTTTGATTTGTTGTTTGGTAGCTGGTGAACATGAACGTGATAAGCAGGGCCACACGGAATCTGCGGATGGAGAATTTTCCGCAGATTTTGAAAAAAAATCAAATTAAATTCAGAATGTTAGCACAGTCCACCACAAGCAGAGAAACGGTCCGCAGACTTTCATTTTGAATTACTGCTGAAAACTGTAAAAAAAAAAAAAAAAAAATGTTTCTAACAGAACTACAGTTTGAGTGCAGATTGTTTTTGTATTTTAAAATATCAGTGGTAACTGATGGTTTCTTTGTAGACCTACTATATTGCACAAATATATTTCACATCCACAGATAGTCACACGTAGAAGAGGCAGAGATGCCATCTCCAGGCCAACAAGACAGATTTTACATTTTGAGTGACATGCACACGTGCTGTCACAGAAATACCCCAATATTCATTAATTAATTTGCTATGTAACGATGTCTTACATTAAGGCATTTGTAAGTAAATCACACATTTAATAAAGAGGAGATAAGGCAGACTAGCAAATGACAACATCTTGGATTAAACATAGAACGGTGCAGAGTTGCAATTTGGAACTGTGCCGTAGTATCTAAACTCTCTCAGATAATGACTCGCTGTACCACTGGTTTTAAAAGCACTGCTCAACTTTGCCATTGTTTTGGTTTCCATGGACAGGTACTGCAAGGTGAAGGTGAAGGAAGCGCTGTTAGGTGACCTGCTGCCTGGTCCTGTCACTCTGGTGTTGGAAAGATCTGAACTACTGAACACAGAGCTCAACCCCTTTACTTCAGTAAGTCCACTCCCTTTTAACTGTATATTGCTAAAAATAAAACCGCAAACAAATGGTTTATTAATGAAGTCAGTCGTCTGTTGTTGTTACATGTCCGTGTGCCCCTCAGCTTGTCGGCGTACGTATCCCAGACCATGCCTTTATGAGACGCCTTTGCCAGATGTGTGCTGAACCACTCGCCCTTACCAGCGCCAACATCAGCTCATGCACAAGCACTGTGGCCGTTAATGTAAGTGGAAAAATAATACATGGCAAGTTTAGAGAGGCTTTGATCAGAGTTTGACATTCACTTTTCCCAGCATCTTAATTCAAGTTGGTGTCTCTCCTTGTTTTAACTCTTTTGTCATTTAAGTTTACAAAATTACTCTTTTTAATACTGCTGTGTTTGTCCTCCTAAAGGAGTTTCAGGAGCTCTGGCCCGAACTAGCACTGGTGGTGGATGGCGGACCAATAGGAGACCACAGCCGCCTCGGATCAACCGTGGTCGACCTATCAGTACTTGGGAAATACCGCATCATCAGACCCGGCTGGTGAGTTCATGCTGTTACTTACTTAGCTTTCCGTTGCTGCAGCTTAATGTGTCATTGTTCAAATAAAATCATATCCACCAATAATTTCCACAAAATTATTAAAATAATTTACAGGAGAATAAAAATTTTAGCAAAGGAAAAACAGAGCAAAAAAGGTGGTCTTATATCAAGGTCAAGGTAAACTTTATTATCCCACAAGGGGAAATTCATGTGGTCATTCATTACGCGCCCTTGTCACAACATATTCTCTAAACATCAACACCACAGACAAGCCAATAAACTGTTAGAGAAAAGAATAACAATACTACAGAAATGACAATGACAGAAATTGACAGTGACAATACAAAAAAATAACAATACTGAAGAAATGACAAAGACAATCCAACATCTGACGTTGACAAAACATTAAAAAAAAAGACTAATATTATCAGGTAGCTAAAAATTTAAATAAAAAAATAATAACTAGGAGTGGTTGTCAAGGAATTGAGATCTACCGTCCAGTTAAAGTGCCAGCACGGGATTAAAGTGCTTGCAATGTGCTTGGTCATTATACAATCTGATCGCTGTAGGCACAAATGATTTATTGTACCTTGCTGTTCTAATTCTCTGTTGTGAAATTCTACCAGATGACCTATTGCTTCTCATAAATTTATGATAGAGAGGGTGAGTGAAGTCATTAAGGATTTGGTCAGTCTTTTTTAAGATAAGCTCATTGTACAGCTGAGCTGCCGACACCTGGTCAGGTCCAATGATCTTACTGGCCATCTTGATCATGCGCTGCAGTCTCTTTTGGTTAACATGCATGTTACCAAACATGCAGATAAGGCCAAAGGACAGAACAGTCTTGAGGAGACTTTTATAAAACATTACAAGAATGTGTCTGTCTAATCTAAAATTGTTTAGTTTCCTAAGGAAGAACATCTGCTGGTGCATTTTCTTAGTTTTGTTCTGTGCACATTCATTAAAAGTTAGTTTAGAGTCAATTTTTTTATTTGTAGATTAAGACCCTCTCTACTAGTTCACATTGATCTTAGAAGGGGGGGCTATTATTCTATTTCTGCTAAAATCTACGACCATCTCTTTTGTTTTCTTCACATTGATTTCAAGAAAATTATCAGAACACCACTGAGTGAAACCCTGTAATTAGTGGGAATGCTGTTCAACAGCATTCCAACTATTGTTATTAGTGGGAATGCTGTTCAGCAGCATTCCAACTATTGTTATTCTGTTCTTTATATCTTATTTATTCCGTACGTTTTTTGGCTCTCTGTAACTTCTGCATACTTTCAGCTATTAAAACCATTCAACTTTTAAAATCTTCAGCTCTTTCAGGAGATGATGGGACTTCTTCAACTCTTTTTTCTACTATTTATACTTTTTTAAATATTAAGCTTTTAAACATTTTATTTTAACATTAAAGTCAATGAGAGCGGGCTTCAAATCCTCTTCTGCTTCAAAATGTATCGCCTCCTACATTCTTTCACCTGCAGACGTGATTCAAACTTTAAACTGTTCACAAAAACTTTAGGTATTAGAAAATATCTTTTACAGTTTTTGTGAAAAAGCTGTTTAAGTTTAGTGATCATTTCAGGATTTTGCTGCGTTTCTAATGTGTGTATTGCGCGAGCTAGAGTGGATGATGTCAAACTACAGTGCAGAGCCTTAAAAAATTATCTTTGTCCCTTCTCTATAAATTGCTCTTACGCCCACAATATCTACTTGTCATACACAATTTATACATCAAAACGTAGGTATTTTTGTCTAGTTTCTAGTTTCAGTCTCAGTTATCTGATATGACTTATACCTTTGGCTCGTTGAGCTTCCAAATGACAAGAGTTCCACATCTTCCTCCATTCGCTGCCCTGTTTAACATTCTTCACATTTCTGAGCGAAACGCAGAGCGAACCACTTTTTTAAATCGCTGATATGCCCACATTTTTAAGTTTATCAACATCAATTTTATATGGATACGTTCACAAAGGCGTTGTGGTGGTCACAATTACATCATTTGACTGATACCCCTTATCGTTTTAGCAGTCTGAGCCTTTATTTGAGAGCTTGCTCTCAGTGTCTTTGAATAGCTCCAGTGTGGCACAGGTGACAGTTTCAGCAGGTGACACACTCGTTACCTGATTAAAGATGAAAGGGATCTCATCACAGACTTCAAAGGGTGTTTAGAAACATGGTCACAGGTCATTAGTAGCCATGACAACACTTTCACAGACAGTCAACTTGAATACTACAGGCATTAATATGAACATTAGTCTATATCCTTTGCGTTCCACTACGGTCTGTCTGTATTTCTGTTTGTCTGTCTGTCTGTCTGTCTCCTTATCTGTCTGTCTCCCTCCCTCCTTCTGTCTCCCTCCTTCTTTCTTTCTCTTTTCTCTGTCTCTCCTCCCTCCTCTGTCTTCATCTCCCTCCCTCCATCCTTGTCTGTCTATTTGTCCACCTCTCTCTCTCTCTCTCTTGCTCTCTCTCTCTCTCTCTCGCTCTCTCTCCTTCTCTCGCTCTCTCTCCCTCCCTCCCTCTCTCTCAGTCCCTCTCTCCCTCCCTCCTCCTTCTGTCTCTCTCTCCCTCCTTCTCTCCAGGGTCATTTGTTTCATCCATATATATAGCCTGCTTCTTTTCAGGCAATATATTCACCTCTCAGCTCTTTAGGGTCATGCTTGTTTGTTCTACGCAATGGATATGTCTGATAATAATACAAAGTATTTATACTTTCAGCCTTTTTAGTCAATTTATTTGAACTTCCACTTTTGACGGTATTACAGTTTAGCTTCCAGTTTTTATAGAAATGTTTTTCGGCTGTTAGCTTATTAAGGTAATGCAGTTCCGCTTCCAACTGACACTTTTACATTTCAAATTCCAAGTTTTTCAGCAGTGCAGTGCAAACCATTTTTTTTTTTATTTCTGCATTTTAATACATGTTTTTCATAGCATTTGTAAGTCTTCCATACTTAATAGATAAATTCAGAACTCACAATGTTTTACATCGATGGCATCGTTGAACTTTTAAAGCCAACAATTCAGTTTGGCGTCAGCTTTTAACTTTTTAAGGAAATTCATACTCATTAAAACGATTTAAACTTTTTCAACCATTATCACTACTTTAACTTCTTCTTACGGATTTAAGCTATTCATCCAGTTTAGCTTTAGCAATTCAGCTATTCAGCATTCCCACGCATTTTCTGCAGGAAATGCATTTTTTTGTTCCCTCTGAAATCCATTCACAGAAGAAATGTCATACTTTAAAAAACCAACCAGTGCTGTGTCGTCAGCATATTTAAAATAAGTGTGGGCTGAAGAGGAAGCTTGACAGTTGTTGGTGTATAGGATAGGCGACGGAATGCACCCTTGTGCTGCCCCTGTGTTTATAGTTTTTAAGGATGATATGCATGAGTTAAATCTGACTTGCTGACTGCGGTCCGTCAAGAAGTTATAGATGCAGTCAGCATATCTTTATAATTTCACTGTGAAATTAATTTGGCATTAAGTGGCTTCCCATTTTTTCTATGACATATTTTTGTTTTCTTCACTATTTGTCACTATATAAAATACGTAAATAAGCATGATAAAGGTCCCATTATACTTCCATGCAGCAAAAGAGGCGAGACAAAGGATATGATGGCTCAGATTTCAGTCATAAATTAATATTGATCAGAGCGATCTGTACACGGCTCTCTGAGACTGATCCTGCAGTTTGTCATCTGGTGGTGTTATGTGAATAACGACTTGTGCATTTCCAAATACATCTGCCGTTTCCCAAATCCATCCAACCTACTGATTCTAGCTGGGGTTTTTTTAGGATGCAGTGTGTTCGCAGTGTAAAAGTGACAAAATAAAGTATACTCAAAGCAGACAGTATGAATACTACAGTCAGTTTTTGAGTATGAGTATGGAGGATGCTCACAGGTAGAAAATATTGAAATAAATTGTGGGTGGTGGAGAAACGGCTGCAAAGAAAATTTGGATAGCAAAAAGTATTAAATCTTTGGGAAAACATTTTGGTGACTCTTTCTGTAGTTTAATTGGCAGTAGCTTTCTAAAGTTGCAGTTTGACACCTTACGTCTGGCATTGCTGTTAACATTTTATAATATGCTAAAACATTATGCTATGACAAGTATGTAGTATATAACTGTATATAAGTTGCATTAATTGTAGTATGGATTTGGGACACGGTTGACTGCCTATGCACATTTGTAGGGCAACAGAGAGAACCCATTCTTAAATTTGGCAGTCGTACAGACTTCAAATGAAGTGAATTGGAGACAGCGAATATATGCAAAACTGAAGTGTAATGTAGTGTTGTGATTGTTCCTTCATGTTTACTACACAACTCAGGAAGGAAGGGAATACATGCACAAACAAGTAAAGAAATGTAGTCAAGCATGTTCAGTCAGAATACGTAAATACTCAAGTAATCAGGGGTGTTTTGCATCAATAAGCAGACTAATATCTGGTTACAGCCGCAAATGGGTGCCAACAATAATAAAAATATGATGTAGAGTAGCGTTATTAGCATAGAGTTATTGCATTGTGTTCTCCCACGTTTACTCTGAAGGACACTTGGTGCATTAAACGCAACATGACTGTAATTCTGTTTTCAGTGCTCTTTCTTCTACGGTTAATGTGCTGGAGCACAAATATGGACTGTCAGAGGACTCGGGGCAAGAATGACCTTTGAACTCTTTACACTCCACAACACGAGCTGAGATGCCCAACTGGCGTTGACCCCGGGGCTTCTCAGAAAAGTGAATCCTTTTCATGTTCACATGGAAGAATGAGTCTTTTTCAGGAAGTACTAGAACTCAGGAGCAACTCGATGGCCAATATTGTTCTGGTGGCTGCTTTAACGTCTGAAATAACTTTTGATGAACATTTTTTCTGCCTTACTATTGGTCTAATATAATGGGATTATGTGGGATTTTAGAGTGTCGCAGTTCTCTACCATTTATTCAGAAACAGAACAAGGTCAGCTCTGTAGTATGGGTATGTATGGATTTTTTTTTCTATTTTATGGCCTGAATAATTCTTTGCGATAAGGGATGGGTTCTGGGAATTGCATTGACTATACATCAGACTTGTCCAGAACTATTTATTAACTTATAAATCCCCTGTATTTATTTTATCCATATGTCGGTTTGCACTACAATTGGTCACCTGCTACAGTTACAATAACTGTTTTATGTTGTAGCTTAAACTACATTACATTTAAATGTATAAAATACTGTAATATTTCAGACTTAGTGGATATACGACATGAAATTCATCTGCCAACTTGCATGTTAAAAAACTGGAGCATTTTTTAAATTCTCAATGCCTGATGTAAACTTGTTTTGATGGATTGTATAACCTTAGTCACAGTCACAATAAAAGTTTTGTTTTTCAGTATCACAGTCTTATTAATGCATAAGAAAATATTTGAGACATACGTCTATCTTTAGTTTTAGGTGCCTGGAAGTAAAGTGTTTTTTGAAGAAAATAAAACTAGCAGAACCCACTCAGAAGTGCCCTTCACAACCAAAGAGCATAGTTTTATTCTTAAAAATGCCTGTGTGAAAGTACCTTTACTTTGATGAAATCCTGCTGTCTATTAATCTAAATCACACAAATCCATATAGCAGAGTGATCCAGCAAGTGGTACATTTTTATTCATATAGACACTCAAACGTTGAGCCTCGGCCTTAACTTTTTAACTTCTGATTCTGTTGTTTTTACTTAAGTGACAGACGGTTGTGTATGCCCACCACGAATGAGGGAATTACAACAAAACAAAAAAATTCTAAAATTCTGACTGTTTTTACAACCTTAAGGCCAAGTTTAGTGTAACTGTGCTTTAACAACCTGTCTGACTTGCTTTACTTTGCTAAAATGGATTAACATACTCTGACACTGAACACCTTTGTTGATTAGCAACAAATCCGAAATGATACCAAATCCTATTGTAAATGTTATGTCAAACCAAAATGTGTCACAAAATAACACATTTGACTCTTAAAGGAATAGTTTGACCTATTAATAAATAAACATTTGCTTTCAAAGATCAACATTAGTGTCCCATTCGGCTTGACAGCCAATTGTGAATGAAAGGGAAACCATAAAAGTGTCTGGCTATTGTAATCAAATCTGTTATTTAACTGCAGAGAAGGAAACAATGATCATACGTGGGCTAAGTCTCAGGTCGTTCAATTATGTGGTGACAGTTTTCTCGCTGTATTTGAGACAATCATTGATTAAGTTGCATTAAGTGAACAAAGACCAGAGACCCATTTAAGGAACAAATTCCCTAGAGTAACCTTTTTAATAATAATAATAATAATAATTGGTCTCTACATTCACTCCCTTCTCTTTTGTTTCTTCTCCTTCATGTGTACACACACTTGTGCATGCTGTTTCAAGTCCGATCGATAAAAGCTCACATGAGCCACTGCTCCTTCTCTTTGTTGAACTGCTCAGCCCAGCGGCGGGTCAACTCCAGGTAGTGATCGGGTCCATGTGGCTGATAGTCCAAGTACACACGTGTCACTGTTTTTTTGGGCATTGCCCTCTCTATCTGTGTCCCCTCGTGCCATTCATTAAAAGATGTAATAGTGACAATGTCTGGCCTCACATTCAGCGCCGCCTGCAGGGCCGTCTCATAATAACGACCGTTCACCCTGTTGCGCATGTTGTGGTTGTTCCACGGCCGGATGCTGGTGTCGATATAACCTGGTCCGACGCTGGGGATAAAGAGAAGATTGTTGCCGTCACAAAAAGCTTTGATGGCCTTCCAGTTCTGGTGAGAGGAGCCAAAGGAGAAACCGTTGGAAGCAAAGTAAGTGTACATGCCATCAAAGCCACCTGCGAGGATGTCATGCTTGTGACGCTCCTCCACAATCAGGGCAATGAAGATGGAGTCATAGACTGAGCCGCGCACGCTGTGGGAGCCCGTGGGAGTCAAGAATTCAGACCAGGACTCAGGAGGAGTCAGGTAGGAGTCATAAATGTAGAATAGGGGAAGACTTTTCCCTGTGCTGGAAGTAAACTTGTAGAAGGCTCCATGGTCACCGTACCTTTTAAAGACAACAATAACACAGTCAATTATTGCTTTAATAACTAGTTGATTAAGTCAAGAGGCTGCTATGTTCTTTACAGGTAATAACGGACTCTTCATTTAATGACACTATTACTGTAGAAGCAAAATATGAAGATTTGCATTCTATTTCTTCTTAAATTGGTTGGAAACTAAATATCGTTGGGGTATTTGGGCTTTTGAGTTTGTACGTAGTTGGCAGATGCTGCTTTTCAGAGCAAACGTGGTGTTTAAAAATTGGAAAAATGCTTTTGCTTCAAAAACTTATTCATAAGTTATGAAACTGGCTTTATATAATCAGAAATGTGTTTAAGTATGATGCTAAAAGTATTTAAGTCTGTTTAAGTTGATGGAGAGGAGCAGCCTACCTGTCAATGATGTACTTGATGTTGTCATGCACACTCTGGTCGTTTCGTCCTCTGTATGGTTGGATGTGAAATGCAACCTAGAAAAACATGCAGAAAGTCACGGGCCTTGTTAGGTTTTATTCATCATATTACTGTCATTAAAAAATATACCACAGTCAGCACTCACAGATCACATAGTATGTCATAAAAATGTCAAAAAATCATAGTATGTCATAAAATGTCAAAAAGTGATAGTATAGTAGTCATAAAAATGTCAGTATCTAAAATAGATGTCAAAAGTAGTAGTAGTAGTAGTATGTCATAAGTCATAGTGTTGTATGTCAAACAAATTTCAAAAAGTCATAGTATGTCATAATGTCAAAAAAGTCATAGTATAGTATTCATAAAAAGTCATAGTAAGGCATAAAAATAAAAAATAAAAAGTCAAAGTATGTTATAAAAATGTCAAAAAGTCATAGTATAGTATGTCAAAAAAGTTATAAAAAGTAATAGTATGTTATAAAAATGTCAAGTCATAGCATAGTATGTAATAAAATAGTCAAAAAGTCATAGTATAGTATGTCATAAAAATGTCAAAACGTCATAGTGTGTCAAAAAAGTCATAGTATGTAATCAAAAAGTCAGTAGTATGCCATAAAAATGTCAAAAAGTTATAGTATGACATAAGGCCAAAAATGCATAGTAGAGTATGTTAAAAAAAAGTCATAGCATTTCATAAAAATGTCAAAAAGTCATAGTATAGTATGTTATAAAAAGTCATATATTGTATGTCATAAAACGTCAATATAGTATGTTATAAAAAGTCATAGTATGTCATGAAAAAGCATAGTATAGTGTCATAAAACGTCATAGTGTAGTATGTCATAAAAATACCAAAAAGTCATAGTGTAGTATGTCATAAAATATTCCATGTGAAGTGTGGCCCATTGGGCAATGCTGGACATTTTGTGCGGCCTCTGAACGTAACATGAGAGTGTTGTCTAGACCTACTTTATCTGTGAAGTGTCCTGAGATAATGTCGGTCATGATATAAACATATAAATAAAATTGAATTGCCAGGTTAGGGATGGCTTCTTGTAGCAAGCTACTGGTTGCATGGCAACGTCAATCATATGCTGGCTCCCTAAATTGACAGTCAGTCATTAAAAATGTGTGGACTCCTGCCTAAAGCATAGCATTAGATTAGGCGTCTGGTTTCTCTTCCCTAGTACCATGTTACAGGTGACTGTACTTGTTTACAGAATTTCTACAACCTATAAATAAAATAAGATAACACAGACTTTAGCCAACAGTACAGGATTCCACAGTTAGCCATTTAAGCAGACCTTTTTGGACAGGATGTGACTGTAAAGAACCACGTTTTCACTGTTGCATTTTCATGGGAAATTGTCA